>NC_056744.1:751774065-751864065 GCF_019279795.1 Protopterus annectens
TATGGGGACTGATTTTTTTGTGGGAACAGATTGCCCCTTTTTTTTTTCAGGTGAGAGTGGGATGTTGGAGAGGGGTAGTAGGTATATTTGGGGAGGTAGGTTGGGTAGGTTAACAGGCAAGACAAACAAGATGCATACAGGGGTGGTATATGACACATGTGTGGGGTAAACACCTTGGATGGGGAGGGGTGTTTGGAAGTCACAAGCCCATGAGCCCCCAAATGGAAACAGTGGGACTGAGGTCCTCACCCATGAGCAGTCACCACTGCACCTTCATGGCCCCAAAGGTGGCTGTGCTGGGGGTTGGGTAGAAGGGGCAGGCTCACCCTCTAACTGTGCCACATGGCCCTCGAGCTGGTGTAGTTGGTCTTGAATCTCCTTTTTGAGCTCGCTACACACCACGGCCCAGACCTGACTGTGGGTGACAGGTACGTCTCCGCCCCTGCCCCCCGGGGGGGGGCAAGTGGAAGGTGGTGCAGGGCCAATGGAGGATGAGGTCTCAGGCTGGGCCCCAGATGTGCTGGTGCCTGGTGCCATGGCCAGCTGTGGTGGGACAGGTGGGTCCGCTGGGACCGCCCTTCCCATACGAGCTATGGTGTTGCAGTTTTAAGAAAGATATCAATTAGTAATAGTCAACAGCATTCAGGATTAGTTATAACAGCATGCATAGGTATTCCCATTAACCCAAGACACCAGATTTACAACAGTTGCAGAGCAAGCAAAACACATGCATATATGGGATAACAGTGGCCATTACAACAGCATGCAGGTTTCATTGATGGCAACAGGCCACCAGTATGGGAGTATTTTAACATGGCACATGCATAGAAGCAAATGTGGATATTTAAAAACCAATAGGACATATGTCCCAAAAAGAGTTTGGCGTGTACACATACCCATTGAGGTGTGTAATTAGGTTATTGTTGCACATATGGTGGGGGTGAGAGAGAGAGGTCAATTAACAACTAATATATCCCTGTAGTTTTCACAACTTTCTTAATCACTGCAGTGATCTGTCCCTTACATGTATTATTACACTACCCAATGTCCTTACTTTGTACAATGATATGTTTGTAAATTAGTATATACGTGGACTGTGTCTTACATATAGTCTACACCTCTTACCTGTTATAGCTATTGAGAAAATCATTGTTAACACTACCTGACAATTTCTACACATACTCCCAGATTCCATGCTTGTAGGCAAGTATACAAGTGAACTGTGTTGTACCTACAGTCGACACCTCTTACATGTTATAGCTGTGGAGAAAATCTTTGTTAACACAACCTGTCAAATTCTACACATACTCCCAGATTCCATGTTGATGTTATACACAAACCTAACAATCTGTTATTGCACACACTCTGGTCAAGGCTTGACAGGATGCAGGTGTTAATGTGACATATTTTGAGAATTGCTGTCATACCCTTTGGGTGAGATGCTACAATGACAGGTTTGTTTTCATATACATTCTCTGACTATGTTCAGGTCTGACTATCAGTTATATGTCAGTAAAAGCTGCCTATATTTCTTGGATCATCACACTGATTTGTCAGGGGAACAGGTTACAGGGAAGCAGATTTGGGCCATTTATTTGGACATGCTGAACAGATCAGAACAGTTAAGCGGTATGACTATGCATACAGCTTACTACCTGAACATTCTGCCATAGTCTGTACAGTTGATGGTTATGATTATGCATACAGCTTACTATCTGAACATTCTAGCAAATTCTGTACTGTTGTTGGGTCTAATTATGCATACAGCTTTCTATCTGAACATTCTCACAAACTCTATACAGTTGTGGGGTATGATTATTCATACAAGTTACTACCACACCCGGGATTCAAACTCCTTGTGGTAAAAATATTACAGTTGACATCACAGTACACTGTGCTATCAGGGAACTGGCATAAAGCATTCCAATGTTTTCTGTCTAAGTCTCCCTCAGTTGTACAATATGACTGACCTCTTGGGACTTCCAACATTGTTATACTGAACTTCCTACACATTTTATCTGCATTCAGCATTGTGGGTAACACTGCTTATCACAACAGTACTATTTATAGAATGCAACACTACAACAACATATGACAGCAGAATGTACACAAGCACTCCTGGGGTTATACTTTTAATCACTAGATATTACACCTTTATTTACACACAACCTATATGACAGTCTTCCTGCCATATTGTCTAGTTTATTCAGTACATCCCATACACAATACATTTTTATACTGGTACAACACTTTCTAATACTGTTATATTTATTTGTTATGACAGTACATGCAAGATCATTACTAACCTGCCTCGCGACGTAGCCTTTGCAGCCTAGCAGCATGGGCTTGCTGGTTTGCAGCCCACTCATCTGCAGCTGTCAGAGAAATACAGTGATATTTAGCCAGTACCTATCCATAGTATACACAAGCTAGGCAATCTTTATCTTCATAGTAGAATGAGTACTTACTCAGTTCTGGGGCATCGGCCATCCGCCTTGATTCTTGGATCCACTGCTCCAAGAGATCCCCCCTCTGCCGCTTCAGGTCAGCGTGGTGATGCCTGACCTGCTCACCAGTCTAGGGGATACCAGTGGCACTGGTGAGGTCACGGGCGAGACTGTCCCAGGCCTCCACTTTATACTGAGAGCCCTGGTACTGGCCCTGCAATCGTCTCTGCTCATGGTGTTTTACCAGGAGCCATACCATGAATCTGGACTCCTGGATGCCCCAGCGCTGCACTCGAAATTGAGTGCCTTCCCCAACTCCAGCCATTTTACCTACAGTAGGGAGCTGCAACCAGTTATGGGAAGGATTCGCACCCATGGGGTTTAAATACGCCCAATTTTCTGCACTTTTCCATGATTGGACAGTTTTGAAAAGGCTAAGCTATGGGCACACCTGCTTACCTAATGTTGGCATTGCTTAAAGGGGTATACCACTGGGCAGATCAAGTTAGCCAAGCTACACATTGCTTACACCAACTAAGCTGAGCTGTGCAATGCTTAGTGTTGCTTAATATTTAATTTGCATTATATTTTCCTTTTGGTATTGATTTATTATTCGTTACATGTTATATATGTGTCTGGTATACGTGATTCATGTGTAAGTACACTGTATGTGGTCTTGGGGACTTCGACACTTTATTACAATAACACCTAACATCTGGCCTTACTGCAGTACTCCAGTTCACATATTTATGTTATGTAGCAGGTTATACAACATCACACTGTACATAGATTTCTTTCACATGTTCAGTTTGATTTTCCTGTGGTAAGGATTTCTTTGTTGAAACCTCAGTCTTATGTGCTGCTATGATGGCTTAGTGTGGCTATGACTGTGACTGTAGTATACATGGTCCTGGGATCGTGCCTTGCAGAGGCTGTTGATTTTGTTGCTGGGCAGAACATGGGCCGTTGGATACAGAGTGATTAAGGCACTTTAAAGCAGTTGTAAGTGGGTTTGCGCGTGTTTGCATGGAGGTAAGCACTGCTAACTTCCAGTTACAGTTTCTTATACTTAGCTTCTAGATTGCTTTATCTGTGTAGGCCATGCAAACACACTTAAACATGCTTACTAGTGCTTAAATATGCTTACTACTGCTTATTTGTGCTTAAACCTGCTTACTAGTGCCTTATTCATTATGATACTGACACTTCACATATGCATTTCCTGAAGTACTCCAGTTCATAAATATATGTTATTTAGTGGGTTTTGCAATAAAAATATTGGTTACAACGTGCTTTGCCATGTAAAATAGACTGTGCTGCTGTGGGACTCGAACTAGGAATGCCTGCTCATTAGGCAAATGCTCTGCACACTACACTAGTGCTGTGCTGCTACATTGGCATATATATTCCTTGTTATCCTCTTCAGCCTTTTAAGCTGCTTTAACAGTAGCTAAGTGATGGGCACATTCACGCACCTACGGTTAGCTTCACTCAGATTAAAAATAAATAAATAAAATGGTTTCTTCGTTTTATGTATATGTACTGTTGCTGTTGTACACATAGGGGACTGTTGGTGGGGATATGAGGACACCTATGAGCGGTCTCGCTCATTTCCTACCCCTTTCTGCTGTTCTACATTGCGGGGACGTGTTTATTCTGAGAGCCCTGCTCTCAGACACACCCCCTACAATCTTACACACTCCGTGTAAGCCTTGGAGCTCGGGCAGCAAGCCTTATTATGCATGGCGCGCTGCCGTCCTGTTCCTAAATGGGTGCTTCCGTGCAGGACTAAGCTAGTCCTGCACGGAAGATTAGTAAATCTGGGGGTATGCCTAGTTAACAAATATGTTCTAACAATATATGCATAGGTTATGCAGTCTACAAGATATGACAAATTGCTTGTGAAAGTTTAGCAAAAGTTTAATTTTGGGTTTGTGTGCATTACAATGTATTATATTATTTGTGGAAAGACTATCAATGCCCTGGTTATCATTATTACAAAGAATATATATCACAGTTAACATTGCAATTTTTCACATTTAATAACTTTTATTGTTCATAAAATATTTACTTTTATTTATCTTCTCCTTTTTGTGTTTATTTTTCAGAAAATGCTCTGGAAAACAAGATTGGTGCAGGCTGTGCAGGTGTAAAATTCCACACCACTTGGATGTTAGTGAGTCAAGCTACTTGTTGAGTTGCTTTTATTGGATATATATTTTTAACTATATTTTTTGATTTGAAATAGTTTCTCTGGCTTATGTTACAAAGTTGGCGTAGGATTTTTAATTAATTACACACACACACACACACACACACACACACACACACACACACACACACACACACACACACAAACACACCTGCGGATACCTCTCAACTGTCCAGATTTTCGCAGAATGTCCAGAGTTTTGCCTCATATTTTTGGTGTGTTCTCCTAAAATATGCACCTTCCTGGTAAATAGCTGAGGATTGAAGTCATTAAATAATGACAAATATTTGAGTTTAAGACTCCACATCCTTCAGAAAATTCATGCTAATGCAAAACCTATTATTCTATCAACGTTCTAAGCTTGTAAGAGCAATAGTTAAAATCTGTCCCTATTTGTTCCCCCATCATTTAGGCTTTGCGCAGATTTTTTGCTCTAAGAGGTTGAGAGGTATGATATCACTGGCTTGGCTGGGCCAAGTTCACATCTGTGGTTTACAGCCGTATTCATTGTCTGCAGGCCTCTATTTGAATGGTGATAATCAGCTAACTTGAGCCATCAATCCCTCCCCCTAGAATAGATGAGCTGGCATTGACTGCCTGCTCCCAACCTCCCCCACCTGGCTCTTCCCCTTTAAGTTTTCACAGATGCAGTCAGTGTAATGACTATTGAATCTGTCCTTAAAAAGTGAGGTGAGGTCTGAGGATGGGTTCTGGCAAACTGTAGATGGCTACATGGCCCAGTTGCCTTCTATTTCCTATGATTCTGTTATTTGGCGGCTCAAGGTGGTAGTCAGGCTTGGGTTGTCTGAATCATAGGGAGAGCTTCATGTCTATATGCCACAGAAGCAATGTGTACTATTTGCTGATTTTGTCAGGATCACAGACAGTGCAGCGCTACCCTAATTGACTAGGGTCAAACGCTTTAGATTTCCACAAATGCAATCATTTTAAAGTGGGTGACATAATCAGTGATCTGGCAGCATCTCAACCAAAAACTAAAAAGAGTACACATATTGATTTTATACTGGAAAACACAAGTATACCTGTAAAACAGACATTTTACCATACCTAAAGGTATTTTAGGCTTTGTATACTTGTATAGAAATGCAATATGAATAGGATTTTGATGCTTAAACTGACTGCTAATGATTGCATTCCTTACCTCCCAGGTTAGTATTTTAAACAAAAGGCATTCCTGACAAAGAACATGGCAGTTAGCGCAGACAACTAAAACTCTTAAATTGTTAATGAGCTTCTTCCTGTGCCAGCTGTACAGAGCCTAAATAAGCCGACTTTCGTTTGCCTTCTGTGAGACTTTGAGCAAGTGAGTTAACAAGACAGTGCTTTGGGCAATTGGAAATTTAGTAACCACAAATATTCTCCATTAACAGGATCCAATGAAGGTAGTCCCACAAAGTTCAAAGGTATATGCTGGCAAAAGCAGTATCGCTCCAAGACTCTTCAGTCCATAAACCAGACAATCAGATGATCTGATAATACAAATGTATTTATTGAACAATTGGAAATTTAGGCTAGGCTCCTTAATGGTGTCCTGGGGTAATTTATTATTGCATGTTATACATATTTCTGTACAACTTCTTATGCATAGTCTGTCTTCAGTGTACCGATACTTGGGTACTGTACAGAGTTTTTTTCTCTGAGCCTCCACTGAAAAGGGGCTTTTACCAAGACAGACTCTCCCAGTTACCAAATACACTAAATAAGTTAAGCAAGCAAATAACTATAAATATAAATACAGTATTTAACATTAACATGAAAACAACTAAACAAAGATAAGGATTGAATAATACCTTGAAAAAGAACAATTTGGTTAATCTTTGCCTGCCTAACTTATAAAATAGACTATGTCATAGTATAAAACCAGTTAACATGCCTATTATTTCTAAAGACAAGTTGGATAGCTACATTTTAGGGGAAACTCTACATGTACAACATTAAGTAATCTACGTTTCTGGGTTACTTTTGTCTCTATGCTTTATGTCCTGGTGTCTGTCAACCATCAAGCCTCTCTCCAATTGGGCATGACTGATTCAGTCGCCAAAGATAAGAATTTCACCTAAAGTCAGAGGGTGAGCTGTCCAGAGGGAATTGCTATTCACACAGTCTGAAGCGTGCTTTGTGCCCTCTCTGGCATCCCAATAATGAATGTGCTTTTAACCCTAGCCTTAAGAAAGGGAAGTGCAATCCTTGTCTCCAAAGAAGCCCACATCACCATTACTTTGGCTTGGTAACCTGCCTCTCACCATCAGGCCAGACTCATTTACATCACCACCCTTTCTTCAGGGATTATGGCAGTACATAGTCAGCTTTGCACCCTACCCCAAGACAGGCTGGCGCATTCTTCCCTGCCATCTCCATTAGGCACTAGTGGTACTATTCAAACTTGAGTTGCCTGGGTCATAGCCACGGCTTTCTCCCACTAGACCTCCAGAGCTGGTTCCATAACTTTTTTTGATCTAGAATGTAAAACACAGTTTAGTTATGGATCTCTGATAAGCACATTTATCATATTTTCTTCAACCATGGTGTATTAAATAGGTGCAATTACCTGCCTGGGGATGATTTAGCACTACTGAAATATTGTGCTTAGATCTGCACTTAAAAGAAATTATAGGAAAAGTATCACATCTGTATATAGTTTATCCATATCATTATATCAGCCTTTAGATTGTTTTGTTTCTTCACAATGAAGGTGGAGACCAGTCAGCCCTGTAAATTAATGTTAAACTACATGTCAGTTATAAAAATGACACCCTAAGGCTGGTCTTGCTGGGGGACGCTTCTAGTGATAAATTTATTAGACTCTCTTCCTGGGTGCATGATCACAGAACCAGTTAGCTATCCATTGACTAATACAATGTCAGTATGTAAGCTAGTAAGATTCCAGCAATGTCTGCAAATGGAATCATATCAAATTCCTTAGTAAGGTTGGAATAAGTATCTTGGACACAATGACCCCTATCAATGGTATGTCACACACTCAAAAAAGTCAACCAAATTAAACAAGCAACATACTATTGAGTGATGACCAACTAAGATTCTCTCCATTATTTTGCAGATAATGCTAACGAGGCTAATAAGATGTAAACTTCCACTGCTAATTACAATATCACCCTCATGAAGAGATGTCAATCTGCTCAGGTACGTACCCTTTGGAGAGAACAAGATCAAAAAGAATAAGAAGTGCTTCAACAATAACATATTTACTGCTAACAAAAAGACAGTCTGGTATGTTGTCTGGTCCCATGAGGCTGTTAATTTTCAGTTTAAGTAATTGCTCCCAGGATCTGGTCCACAATGATAATGGGAGGAGCAATGTTAAAAAAACATCAATGGAGGGAATATTGAGATTTGGAGGAGGGGAAAATGTCAGCTATTTTTTTGTCTGAACATGTCCTATGGCTTCTGCATCAGAACACATTGTGCCATTCATTTAGTTTAGTATGGTATCGAACATTGCTTCCAATATTCCTAATATAGTTGAAAATGTCTTGTGATCACCCTTTAAAGAGTTATCCACTTTGGATCGATTCCAAAATGGCTGCTGACTAGGAAGCACTGTCTTTTGTGTGCTCTTAACACTATCAGATAATCTACTTGAATCACCTGTCGCCACATCATAAAAGAATCAGAAAAGGGGTTTTACCAAACAAAACTAGACCTAATCTACCTACCTTCCAAAGAATTTTGGTGAAATTGCGGATTGGAAAGGCTGATTCATCCTCTCTTCATCCAAAGGGGTGTTAGTACTCTCAGCCACATGTGTCTAGGCCGGAGAGCAATACAAAGAATCTACAGAAACACAAACAAATGAAGAAAAGTAAAGAAAAAAGAGGGTACAATAAAAATATTCTCAATATGGATCCAACGGAAACACAATCTTCCAAAACTAGACTTTCTGTTATTTCATCCCCAGAGAAGGAAACATCTACCAAAAGGCAGAAAACAGCTAAATCACAGTCTGAGACTTCCAAGCAGCCTCAGAAAAATAAGGGTGAGCTCCCCTTTACAACTGAAGATCTCAAGGCAGCACTATCTCCACTGCAGTCTGAAATACAAACCTTCTCTTCAAAGTTAACACTTTTTGGCAACAACCTGGATCAAATCATTACCAGATTAGATCAAAATGATGCAAAAATAATGGGGAATGAAATCAAAATTCAGGAACTTCAAAAAATACTTCCACAAATGAAGCTTTGATAAAAGAAATGCAGCAAAAAATAATTGATCTGGAGGCTAGAACAAGGCGTAATAATGTGCTGATCAGAGGTGTGCCGGAGAGGTTTGATCAATCATAACTGCCTTCTATTGCTCAGGAAATTATTGGTATCTTACTAGACAACAAAGATTTTGCACAAACATTTTCAATAGAAAGAATTCATAGAGCTTTGAAAAAATCTCAAGCAATGGATATGCCTAGACAAATCTATACAAGGCTACTTAATTCCTCCCATGCACAGTCAATCCTTCAGGCTGCTAAATCTAAGAAATTTGTGCTCTGGAAAGGTTCAAAAATTACCTTTGCTCAAGACTTGCCATTCCCTATTAAACAAGAAAGACAAACCCTTTCGCCCTACTGCAAGTTTTTAATTAACAAAGCCATCAAGTTCCAGATGAAGTACCCGGCCAGTCTATCATTTCAGTACAAAAGCGTAATGTACTCTATAAAAATTCAACTAGAAGCTAAAGCTACATTCATTAAGGCTTTTGGTGAAACTCCGTCATCCTCTTAAATTACATTCAAACAGTTTCCTCTAGTTGCCTCTTATTTACAACAACAACAACTTTATTGATATGAAAGCTTAAACAAACTTGTATTTCTCAGAAGGAAGGAAAAAAAAAAGAGAAAATAAAAAGAAAAGTGCGTATAAGCTCCTTTACCACACAAGTGTTATTAACCTGTCCAAATAACATCTTGTAAGAGGTTTCAGCTCTTATTCTAACCAATCGTATGATTAATCTCACCAGATAATTTTCTCCTTACCTTTAAAAAGAATTCCTTATCCTGAGGCCATTTCCAGGTTCCAGTCTCGACACTTGTAAGGTAGGCCAAGTTTTCTGGGTGATCTAACTGTTCCTCATGGCCTCCGAGTGCAGCAGGTTATCTGGTCCCACTGGAATTTACTTCCTTCTTCAAATGTGCAGGTTTTGTGAGAAACAAAAGAGCGCCACCGCAAAATCAAGACTTCCGCTTTTTTTTCCATTGACTGACAAGCAGAAATTCCGAGTCCTGGCTAGAATCGAAAAGAAATTCAACTAATTACTTGTGGAGCTAAAGAAGGCTACAGACAGCTATAAAAACTTTCTAAGAGACTGTACTGAAGATCGGAAAGGTCAGAATGGGTATTTTTTCATTAAGGAAAGCTCTGAGAAGCTTGCAAGACAACTAGTGACACATTTCCTCTGCTTTGCCGAGAGAAGTGTTGAGTCCCATTACAGCTAGGCAGTAAAAGGTAACACTGAGGAGTGGCATACTTCTTTCTAATGTATCATCATTTTTTACACCAGGTTTGCATACTGAAAGCTCGTTTAAAAATTAATCATATTGGTTATTACCTGATTGGATTTTTGTAGCACTTTATTCTCTTTTTCTTTCACTTTCTGGTACCTTTTTGCACCAAGCCAGCCTTTGACATATGATTGCATCAATACAATTCTGTCCACAGACTCTTTAACCAAAAGATTAAGGTGTTCAACATGAAAGTACTTAAGGAAAACCTAAAGAAAGTAAAAAAGAAATCCACATATTACAAGGTTATCATTACTGACATAAAATACTTTCCTAACAACTATATTATGCTTTATACTTGCACTAACTGTGTCATTTGCTTTTCATTACCAAGGCAGAAAAAAAGATCCAATCAGAAATCAACTTCAGGAAATATGAAATCATGCACCACAGTTGCTCATTATAACAACTTAAAGCATGACAAAGTAGTGCCTTGAAAGTTGAAACTCGGTATTCAGCTTTAATACTTGTCCATTTTATGTTACTGTACAGTTGTGTTATGTTGGTCATATATTCTTCCTTAACTGTGCCCTCCCCTAGCCTGAAAGCATTATTATGTTTAACCTCACTAACTCTTGCCTGTAGACTGTTTCAAGAGACACAATCTTTTCTTTCTGTATAACCATCTGGGGATTATGGGACTTAACAGGAGTGACTTCAGCTCCAGTTTTGTAGTGTTTTGCTCAGCCCATGTTGGTATTTAGGAATTCATTGCTTCACTGAACTGTCCCTGATTCTGCACCCACATCCTCATTGCTTAGATATACCAACTGTATTATAATGGAATCGGTCTAATGTCTGGAAATTACATGTAACAAGTGCAAGGCAGTAGAATTAGGTTCTCTGCAAATTAGCACGAAAAGGACACCATAGACAACAATGCACTCTATGGATTTACAAGTCCTGTGCTGAGTAGCATCTTGTTGTTTTCCAGAGATTTTATTTGTATTATAAATAACGCAGGACTTTCTGAACATAACTGGCTCCTTGTTTTCAACCCCTCACAGAACGCAACTATATTTGTTACCTTCGATTTTAGAAACACTCCTGACTGTACAGAGGATGTTTTCGTAAAAATGTTTTATTGACATTAACAATTACAAACAAAATTAATTAAAGCACTTCAAACATTTTAATAGCAAAGATATTACCTTATCAAACAATCACAGAAAAAATAGATACATAAAACATTAATCAAGACTTGGCAGGAAATTCAACATACAGGACAGGTACTATAGGGTGACTTTGCTGTATGGTCATATGAAGTTAAGCAAGATCAAGATCTATTACACTGTTAAGTAAAACCCTAACTGTTAGTACCAAACAATATGTGCTGATGTTTTCTATATGTCAAAAATTTGTTGTTTTTACTGTTACATTAGAGCAAGAAGCACGTGTGTGTATAGTGAGTTGGATTTTGGAATGTTAAAAATTTTTTGTAAAGTGGTTAATTTTGTAAATAGTGACTTCTTGTCTCTTTCAGGTATTTGTAGAATGTAGTTAAGCACGGGTAGTGATCTGAGAGAGGCGACTGTCACTTTATTCTACTCCTAATCATTTTTCATTTAAGGGAAACAATTCTTATTACCTTCACTCTATTTACCTATTTATACTTAAGTTGCATCACATTTGCCCATTAACTCTTTTTACTTTAAATAGTAAAAATATCAAATCCTCATTTTACCGGATACTTGGATAAAAATTATTGATAGACTCATGGAATATAAAAGGGTTGCAAAATAATAAAAAAAGGAATTTAGTTTTACATCTAATCCAAAAATCTTCGTTTGATATTACTCTTATCCAGGAAACACACATGACTACGGCTCAATGGTCAAACAATGTTAAAAAGAAATGGATAAAACAGATTGTAAAGGCTGGGGATAGCACAATATCCAAAGGGGTAGCCATAATAGTTAAAAAAATCTTTCAAAGGATCAATAATAACTTCTGGTTGGGACCCAAATGGGAGATGGTGCTATATAACCTGTTCTATACCGTCCTGTAAAAAAGAAATACTTATATTAAATGTTTATGGCCCCTGTATACACCAATCTTTGTTCCTTTATGAAATCATCTCACTCATTGAAAAATTTAACAATCATCTTCTGATCCTGGGGGGGGGGGGGGACTGGAATACTACAATCAGACCGGATTTAGACAGAACCTGTAAAACCAATAAACAATCTCTAAGTATTACTAATACTATAAGAGATATGATGGAAGTCTACAACTTGTTTGATCCTTTTGAACTTTTTAGGAATGTCCCTAACATTAGTAACTACACATTCTTCTCTGCCTTCCACAAATCCTGGTCCAGGATAGACTTTTTTTTAATATCAACTTTTTTTGCCTCCTATGATATAATATACAGTAGTGACCCCAGAACTATTTCTGATCATGCCAAAATTAATCTACATTTAAATACTTGTAAATATAACCATTTGAATTCCATCCCTATAAATTGGTCTCTTAATCCAAATCTACTGAACAACACGATTATCCATAGAGAAATTCAAGAATTTTTGTCCCAGACATTTACCTCTTTTGATATGTCTGATATGCCTATAGATGTTCAATGGGCGGCTGCCAAAGTTACTTTAAGGGGTACCCTTATTCAAAAATCCTCCCTAATTAAAAAACAATCTAACTCCTGTACTTTGGTGCTAGAAACAGAACTAAAAAAAAAAATAGAATTAGAACTCCAAACTAAGTTCTCTCCTGACTTTGAGAAACAAAGATCCACCATTCAAAAGCAACTCCACGAACTACACCTCAATCAATACTCACTTATGGAATCTAGACTTATTCATAAGTATGCTGAATGGGCGCAAACCCCTTCGAAAATTCTCGCTAGGATTATAAATATCAGACCCCCACCTACTAAAATAAATCATATTATTTACAAGGGTCGATCATATTTCACAGATAAGGAAATCATTCAGGTCTTCCAGGAGGTATATGAGGAAATCTATGGCCCCCAAATACTTGAATCACCAGGCCTTCAAGACTCATTCCTAAATGAGTTACATTTTCCAAAAATAAGTAAAAATCACTTTAATTTACTTAAGGCACCTATAGCCAGAGATGAAATCTTGATGGCCATAAGCAAACTGAAGCTAGGGAAAGCCCCAGGTCCAGATGGTTACGTGTCAGAATTCTACAAATCCTTCAACCAAATACTTGTCTCCATTCTGCTTAAAGTTTACAATCACATTATTCAATTTGGCATCGTGGATCTATATCTTAATAATTCTAAGACCATTTTTATACCTAAATCTAATAACAATATTACTAGCACAAATTACTACCGTCCAATTGCCTTAATTAACATCGATATAAAGATTTTATCCTCTATCTTAGCAAACAGACTAAAAAGCGTATTACCACATATTATTTCACAGGACCAGCTTTGTTTCATGAACAATAGGCATGTTTGGGACAACACTTTAACCACTGAAGCCATAACATATATAACAAATCTCGATAAATCCCCCAAATATGTTCTTTCTGTTGATGCCCAAAAAGCTTTTGACTGGGTAAACTTAAAGTTCCTCTTTAAAACCTTGAAATATTTCTCCATCCCTGAAGAATTTATCAAAATGGTTAAAACCCTCTACACTAAGGCTTCCACTTTACTAAATATAAACAAAAAAAAAAACTCCATGCCAATTCAGATTATTAATGGAATAAGACAGGGCTGTCCACTCTCACCCTGCCTTTTTAATATTTATCTTGAAGTTCTATTGTTAAATCTAAGTCAGAAAACATTCCACTGTTCAATCTACTTACATAAATTAGAAGTGAAATACACTGCCTTTGCAGATGATTTAAAAATCTATTTAGAACTTCCCTCAACAGAACTTGTAAAAATTCTAAACTCTATAGACAAATTTTTGCAAATCTCAAATTATGCCATCAACCCAAACAAATCAATAATCTTTCCGCTAATTCCCCTCGGACACAAAGAATTTTTCATTCCAGTAATATCAATCAAAGTTAACTATTCCCTAAAATATTTAGGTATAACCTTCGTTCACCCCCAACAAGAGCTAATAAAGTATAATTTGTACAAAACTTGGACTAAAATCACTGAGGATCTCACAAGATGGAAGAGTTTAAATCTTTCTCTTCTCTCAAAGGCAGCTATTATAAAAATGAATATTCTCCCCAAACTTCTTTTCCACTTATTTGCTCTTAATCAAAACATCCTGAATACTTTTTTTTTCAAAAATAAATGTTGCATTAGGAAAGTTTATATGGCACCCTAAAAATGTTAGAATCAGCTACAATAAACTTATACTTCCCAAAGATAGAGAAGGATTGGCCCTTCCGGACTTTCTGTCATATTACCATATAATTAATGCCAGTCATATTATACACATTGCTAACTTTCAACAATCAAACAAGGACTGGAACCCCTTATGGATAAAATTGTATAATGCCCATATAAAAGCGTCTAATCTCAATCCTAGAGCAATTCTCTTTCTTAACAATAAAACTCTTAAAGAGCATAAAATTCGTCCTATATTAATAAAAAACATGAATGGGTTCCAATCACTGATAACTTCCCTTGGCTGCAACACTCCCTAACGATGGCCCAACCAATCCATCTTAATCCAAACCTTAAATTGGGTAACAGCATGTTAAATCTTGATAATTACTCTCTCATTAAGAGCTGTACAGTCTGGGACTTCTACTCAGTTAAAGACTTACCATTTAATGAAATCATGTCCTTTTTGGCAGTGACCAAGAAATACTATATAATAATTAAACAAATATTTTACCTAATTTCTTTGATCACTGATACAAGGTCAGCTATCCCCACAGAGTACCATCTTTATCAGTCTCTAATAACCCAACTTCTATCAAGGTCTAAAATGCTTTCCAAGGTTTATAGTCTAGTAATACAAATAAAATACCAAGACAAGTTATTATTCTCTAAATATTGGGATGGAAAAAAACAAGGAAATTACACTTAACCAAAAGCTCGAGGCGATTGATGCTACAATAAAGTTAACCCCTTTCAAAAAACTAATTTATACCCAGTTCATGATAAAGAATAACGCATATCACACTCCAGCATTCCTAAATAAAATTAACCCAAATACCTCGCCTTTTTGTACAACTTGCCCTAATTCTGTTGCAGATATGCTCCACATTTTTTGGTCCTGTAAAAATGTGTATAAACTCTTGTGCTCCTTAAGAGCACGACTGGAGAAAATAGGTTACATGAAGTCAACTCTATCCTGGGAAATGGCGCTTTTAAATATCTATCCAGGTTCATTTAAACCTGAAATTAAACATATCATTGTGACATTGTGTGCGATACTCAAAACTTACATTACCTTAAACTGGCTAGACAGAGCCAAAATGTTTTGGAAAGACTTCCACTCAATGGCTGTAAAATATGTTTTGGCAAGGAAACTAAAAACTACAAGCAAGAAGAAGTTAAGTTACTTTCAGAAATATTGGAATAACCTTGTAGATGTTCTTAATCAATATCCTACTTAGGTTGTTCCCCTTTTCTCCTCCTATTATCTGTAATTTCCTCTTCTCTTCATTATTTATCTCCAGCAGAACCCTTGAAAGACTACAATTATCGTGACCCTTTATACTATCTTTTCTTACATTTGTACAGGCAATATACTCTAGTTTCCTTACACTAACTCCCTATCACTTAGTGACAGTCACTTGTATATATTGTATATAGTTAAATCAAATAGGTTTTAGGAGTACTGATATACCTTCACACACCTGCATTAACAAATACCTCCCAGCAAATCCTGTCTATTAAAAGAAGTTAAATAATTATTTTTGTTATATCAGTACTGAATGTACCTGGTCTTAAGCAGGATTATATGAAGATTTTTCACTTATCTGTTTTGAACCTATTTGCATTGTGTGAATTATTGCTTTGTTTTTGTATTTGTGTTTTTAAAAATGCTAATAAAAATCAGATGGCAAAAAAAAAGAGCTACCCACTTCATATTCAGTCTTACTTTTCCTAATGTGGTCTTTAACATCCTTGCAAACCTGCTTATATTCTTCCTTCTGACCAATGGTGAACGTACTGTATAGAAACCATTTAATTTTCTCCTTAAATTACATAGTTTGCTTTCTTTTGAGAGTTGCACCACAGGGGTTTACCCCTGAATTTCCAAACATTTTGCCTAACTAACTAAATGATGCTAACTTATCACTATACTGGTTGAGAACGCTATAGAAATCATGGGTAAATCTGATGCCCTTCCAGACTGGGCCATCAGGAGCCAGAGCACTTTTGACATTCTTAAGTCATCCAGATAGTGACATGATGTTGACTTTGGAGTAGTTCCTGAATGTAATTGAAATTGTGTGCAATCTGGTATTAGCTTTTAAAGAAGAGGTGATAGTCTGATGATCAGATTTGATTAAGGACAGAATAACATTCGTAGGTACGTAAGCAAAGGCACAATTTGTAATGACATTGTTAAGTATATTTCTTCCTGTCATGGAAACTTGGGCTTTCTGATCTATGGAGCCAGTATTAATGTTGTCTAGGAAACACTACTCATATTTACTGATAATTGTGTAATACTCAGATGTGATGGACAAATAATACAATTATTCTTGAATTAGGGAATTGGGATTAATATAAAAGAAATCTGGCTTGCCAAGGTGCCCCCCTGCGGTCATCAGGTGACACTTAAGAGAATCTATAATTGGCAATTATAAGATAATTGATTTTATCAGTTGTGAGCAAAATGTCAAGGAACTTGAATTCAGAATCTCAAAGTATTTCATAAGAGTTAATATCTGAGCAGATGAAAACAGATCATAGGATAATAGGATCATAGAACGTTACTAGGCTATTGGCCCAGAGGCCCTTATAAGCCTAGTCAAGAGTTTAGCCCATGCATAGACAAATCAGCACCTGATGCCCCTGTCCAGCAGGGACACGGGTGGAATCCCAGGGATGTATTTTCTATTTCCCATCCAGTTATCCAGGTTGCACTTAAAAAGGGGTAAAGAGGTAACCTGCTTGACGTGAACAGAGAGTCTATGCCATAGATGGGGGAGTCTCTGGGACACAAATCTGTCCCACCAACAAGTCCTATTGATGTCACAGCCTAGGTTGAGGCCATGTGTGCAGGTTACTCGAGTGGGGCTTGACTTGTGGATATGCAGCAGTCCCATCACGGCGGGTCTGAGATTGCCTTGCATTTCAGGCAGAGGTCACCTCTGAGGAGTCTGTATGAAACAGAGTAGAGGGATAGGCTTCTAACCTATCTGTGTATGGTAGATTTTTGAGGCCCTGGATTCTCCTGGTGAGGAACCTCTGTGGTCTCTCCAGCTACTGCATGTACTTTACAAGGTACATACCGAATGGGGAGTTCTACTGAATAATGGACCTTATAAGGGAAGAATACAGGGATGTTATGACCACCTTGTCCCTGGATGAGATACCCTAACTTATGAAGTGGGCCATATAGAAAGCTTTTCATACGATGGAAGCTACATGGTGGTCAAAATTCAGGTGGCTATCAATCTGGGTGCCCAAATCCCTCACGACTGACTGCGTGCTTAGGACATTGTTATTAATGTGATAATTTGTGGAAGGTCTCCATATCAGGCAATTTATTGTTCATATTCCTAGCAAACTCAAATTTTGGGTGAAGATACCTAAGGTGTCTTGTCACATCTCAAATCTTCACACTAGCCACACAGCTTACTATCACACTATCCTTACATAGCCTAGTGAGTGGATTATCAGGTACCTAACTATAACAACTAATTAATAATACTTTACCAAGTGTGGTTAAAGCCCCAGGAGTGCTTCTGGGACTAGGTGTGAATCCAGATTGACTCATTTTAGTTGTGGTGCAAATAAAGTCATGTTAGAGTGAGTAGTTTCATGTGGCTGATGTTTGTCCATATGAAGTCTCACCCACTTAGACAATTTGTTAACAACGTCAGCAAAATTGGGTCTTTTCTTAGGTAGATGGAACATAGTGTTAAGCTTTTTGTTGTCATGTGTAGTGTGTGTAATGTTAGACTACAAACTTACGTTTTTTTTTTATCCTCCCACAAATAATATCAGTAAAATGTAGGTGATTATCAGTAAGCATGAAGTAGTTGTTACACTGCCTTGGAATTCTGAAAGTAAGCATGCTGACAAGACAAGGAGATGAAGCAAAGTGCAGTCTCATGTTGACAGAGCCCAGTATATTGCCAGATTTTAATGACGATGAAACTGCTGAATTGCCACAAAAACTACATAGACTGAGTCTTCAAATGTCCTACAATTAAGCAAATGAACCAGATCACAAGATTCAATTGCAGCTTGAAGGACCTCAGAAAAAAGCAAGAAATTCAGAAACCTGTAGTCACGCTCAATAATTCTAAGCCAAGTGTGTGGAACTGCTGTGGTTCTATTGTTTGTTTCTTTTGGCTTTTCCCGGTTAGGGGTCACCACAGCAGAACTCCGGTCCGCTAATAATTGGCAGTTGATTTTTACGTACCGGCTTGCCAGGCCTGACGCATAACCTTCATCGAAGGTACGCCCATTCACGCATGTCTCCATGCAGAAGACACTCTAGCTGAGAATCAAACTGGACAGCGTCTTACTGTGAGGCGAAAACACTACCGCAGCACCACCACCGCAGGTTGTATAAGTAAATATAACTGACTATGCATATCAGTTCCAAACCCAAGTGAAATAATAGCAACATATATAAACTAAACCCAGTTAGTGCAGCAGGACTCAACAAGCTCAATGCACCACAGTTCAGCACTATGAAACACTGGATCAGATAACTAAATTCCTTATATAATAGGCAAGCACCTGCCGAAAGGGGAAAAATGTATCAATCAGCAACAAGGAAACAAGAGACAGACAGTAAGTAAGAAAACTTTGAGACAAACAGCAACTATTTGAGATACACAGAAGTGAAAATGTTTCTCCCCTCAACAGGACTACCAGGTCTAAAACCAGCAAAAGTCAACTCCAAGTTATTCTGAAGCAAGGACAGAAAACAACAAAGTCCACGTAGCACAGCAGGTCCAAACTCAGGTGAAATAAGGGTAGTATATAAGCAAAATCCAGTTAATGCAGCAAGTCACCATGTTCAGTACAGCACTGCTTAGCAACATAACTTAACTGGACCGTGCAACTAAGCTCCTTATATACATGGCAAATACCCGATTAAAAAGAAAAAGCATATGTCAGAAAGCAAGGTACAACAGACAGTACAAAAATTTCAGGATAAATAGCAGCTAGTTCTAGCAGGCAGGCAGAACGTTTCCTATTCTCAGCAGCAGCAGCAATGATAATCATTAGGTACAAAATCAGAAACAATCAACTACAAGTCTTTCATTTACTGTCTGATTTAAATCCTGCTGTAGCAAGGTCAGATAACAAAATCCAGTTAGTCCAAACCCAGATGAAACAATTGCCTTATACAAACAAAATAAATTTAGTGCTGCAGGAAACCAACAAACTCTTGACACCACAGTTCGTAACTATAAAGTCTTTCTTTCTCACCCATATGGAAGGTGCAATTGCTCTCTGCCAGCTGAGATCCCACCCTGGAATTCAGAAATGCATTAGTGCTGGTGAAGTGCAATGCAACACTTCTGGGAGTTTTTTAAACATGTCTATTCTTCACAGACTTGGGTAAGGCATACACTTAAAGAAAATATACTGGCATAGAAATGAGCATTTACCAACATTAACCCCATTCCATGAAACATGGACATGCTAAGAAAGCTCCCAATCACGTCACTTTGCACTTAGCCTATTCTAATATATTTTTAAATTACAGGACCACACTGATGGACCCAGTCTAGTGGTATACTGTTCATCCAAAAGGGAAACAGGAGTACAAGAACAGGCATATATGAGCAAATGGTGAAATCCCATATCAAGATGTAAACAAAGCCTCTCCTTTAAATATGGTAACACAGGAGTGAGGCAAATACTCAACAGTATGCTAGTGTACTCAAGAAGCTTAACTAAAATTAAACAAATGGCCATGTGACCTCTTTCTCACACACTTAATTCTCCATGAATTGTGGCCTGTGTAGGCCATTCATAGGTCTAAAAGTGATAACCATACCTAGATCCAGGCGAAAATAAGCAGGATATGAATACATTATATAGAGTGTGCCTTTCTGTATCTTCTATCTCATAATCAGGAAAGATGTTACAGGCACTTCATTGTAGCAAACAGGCTTCTCCATAAGTCTTTTACATTCTGACAAGTATTTTTTTTTATTTCTTGCTTCATCCGTTTAGCAGCTGACACAGTAGCCCCAGAAACACTGCACCATGCAGTTGCATCAGCACAACAGTAATTTTCCATGAAGTTCATTCTCTATGTAGGAAAAACACTGAAGTGTAAAGAGCTCATATAAGCTTTTTTTCTGGTCATTTTTTACCTTTCATCTTAGCTTTCTTTTCTTAACAGATATGTGCACACTGTCAGTAATTGCCTACTAAGACTGTAATTAAAACCCTCTGTATCTTTTTGACACTAAACCAGAAGATCACAGTTTTGAAATTACTGTGCAAATGTTTTATTTCTCTGTGTTACACATACACCATAGGGAAAAGAAGAAATAGCCAACTTCTATAATATAAAGTGAAAGTTTGGTTGGTGTGTACATGTAGTCAGCTGATTAGTTATGGTGAAAGTCAAACATGCTGTTTGTTTTTTGCTCAAGTACCTTATGTCTGATGGAGGTAATACATTTTTCAGCACTCCCTATGTATACACTAGATCAATCACATACAGAACTTATAGGTTCATAGGAGGTTACTGGGCTAGTGGCCCTGCATCCCTTACAAGCCTAGCCATGTTAATCCCTAGTTGCCTCAACTGTTTTTGGTTAGATGGATGCAATTCACAGAGCATATCTATGATAAACACCGACTTCCCCTATCCATGAAGGACATGCATGCTACCTCGGGCTGAATTTGTAGTCTCCCATCCATTTGTCCAGACGGCACTTGAATAGGGTCAGTGAGGATCTCTGCTTCATGTGAATTGGAAGTTTATTTCAGAGTAGCAGCAAACTTGTCAAACTAAAAGTCTTGACACAATACCAAATTGTGCATAAACAGTAGATAACACACATTTTAGTAGCTCTTTGTAAAAATGAGTTGTCTCATCCTAGCCTGAAATCCTTATGTATACAATAGCTTGGTAGATCTTTGTAAAAATGAGTTATCTCATCCTAGCCTGAAATCCTGATGCATGCAACAGCTCGGTTACCTGCAGGTGTGAATGTAGGATACGCAAGCATGTCTGAGTTAAACAGTATGAGCATAGCCTGACTAAGATAACAAGCATTTCCATAATCCTGAGGCACAGACTTCTATCTGTACAAAAGGGAACTTTAGTTGCATCAGTAATTAATTTTGTTTTGACTTATGGTCCTATTTGGAAAAGCATTTCATGCCATAATGGACAAGAAATAGGCAGTTGTGATCTGCAGCATTTAATACTCTGAAGTACTGCAAGGAAATGCTTAGACATGCCATTCATATTTTTATGACTGTGGTCATAGGACTAGAAGGAAGGAAATGTAGTTTATAGGGGAGTGCTTGTGAGGAGTCATGGTCAGGTAGCAGTAATCCAAAGAACACCAAGGTTTTCCAATGGAAAGAAAGACAGCAAAGATTGATGAGTGTCTGGGGCTAAATGGAGGAAAGCATGAAGGGATTTTACCAACAGTACATAAACAGGATGGAAAAGGAAATGAAGCCCCCAACACAGCACTCATTTGAGGTATTAGAAGTGCAAACAGTGGTAGGAAGCTGAAGCAACATTGCATATTACAAAATAATAGTTCTTCACTTTCAAGTTTGAAACAAGTAGTGCTATTATGCTGACAGACAAGTAAGTCACTATTTTTAAAAATCACTTCTTTGATATGGTACAAGTTAACTCAAAAATAGTTGTTTATGGTAAAATATAGCCTTAGTGATGCAGTTAAGGATTGTTGTGGTACATATGACTGCCTAACCAATTTTCTAAAATTTATTTTAACACAAGTAGATGAGATCCTTACCCCAGCAGTGGATTCATTCTACCTTATCAAGCATAAACCCTAATATGTTTGTCTATAGAAAAGTATTCCATGAAAGGGCTGGTAGGGGATGCATTATCAGATAAAGAGTCTTGAACCTGTGCCTCGCTTACTTAGCAGCATGTGTCAACAAACTACCTGTTGTTGAGCTGCCTCACCAAGGCTGTCCATCATGCTGAGACATACTGCAACACCATGACTTTTGGTCTCAAGGATGAAATGATATTTATAGACACTTCTTTCTATGACAAAACTGCCCTGCTTTGGCTAGAGATGGTAATCATGCACTGGGAAACATGTCTTCCCGTCCAACCTTATCAGGTGACTGAGGTGATTGTTTGCTAGCCCTCGTTTTACTTAGAAGAATCCTAGTCCACTTTCAAGGCTATACTGTTAACACAGCTGATCCGAGTAGTAAATAAGTGCCCCCTTGTCAATATGTTCCTAAAATATCTTAAAAGAAATTATTCCTACAGTATCTTACCTGAAGCAGATCGGTATAGTACTGCTGTTTTAGAGACCAAACTGTACAGTAGCAGACAACAATACAACATGGAAATACACATTTTCAACATGACAGCAATATGAATAATATTATTGCCAGTTTCACTAGTAAAATTTCTCCTTAAAAATAGCTATACACTTACTTATGAATCAGTGGATTTCTGGCCACGTAAGATGATTAGTTTCACACTGATGAAATTATGCTGCATATAATCTTTTTTCCAAGTCTTTGCATTCATACTGCAGTTTCTTGCTAACCATAGGCTAAAATAACATTTGTGCTAGTAAATGGAGTTCCAAATAATGTAAATTGTTTTATTTACCCTTGCAAAGTGGTGGCATGAGCCCCTTTAGTGGTATAATTACCTTCCCTAGTCTATTTGCCAATGCTGTTAATTCAGTTGATTTGCCAGTTAGCACTAGAAGCTGGTGCAAGAATCTATAAGGAGTGGCAGTTTGTGTGGAAATCCCTGTCCAAACAATTGGGAAAGAAATATAATGTCCCTCCAAATGTCCCTAATCACAGAAAGATTAATGCAAAATCAGATGTCTACAAAGATAGGGGCATTCAAGATACCAGGGTACCCCTTCCTTAAATACACCCTGAATTACCAATGCACATTAAAATAAACCTCATTACAAGTAAACAGAATAACATTTCTGCACATGCGTATCTAGAAAACTCTGAAATATAGCTAATCCACTAGATTCATACCACCTGCTGTTTCCCTTTACAAGCAAAGATACAGCATTTATAATCAGAGACATCCTTAATCTCTGCTTCGGAATAGCAAAAGAGGTCTGAAACCAGTAACTCTGTACAAAATGGCAACTTCTGCATAATAAACAAACATTCAGAATCAGTTGCAGGCTACAGTAACAGCTAATTGCACATGATCTAACTTGTTAGCTGTTAGTGGTTTAGCTAATGCTTAACTGCAAAACAGTGCATGAAGATATATACCTACCTATGGAGAATGTTTTCGTTAGATGTAGTTTGGAGTGTAGCTTAATGCTGACTCCTCCTTCCTGTCCAGGAATGTAGTGGACTCGGAGTGTAAGCCCTTTCTCCCTCCCATTCCTTCTAAAATGACTCCTCCTGCTGGATCGTTCAAGTAAACAAGTTACAGCAATATTTTCATAATCAGATGACTTCTGGGGATAGCTGCCAGCATTAAGGGAGAAAGAAAAAATGCTGTGCAACAGAAATTGACTGTGCATTTAAGTAAAGCATATACATGTATAATTCTTACTTGCCCTAAATAAAAAAATGCAACTGAGACATAATATAGATGAAAATATACCAAATGCAGTAAAATATTGCATTTGAGCATAATACAACATGATGTTTATTTTGTATTTTTGATGTTCACTTTATTGCTTTTTTTTTTTTTTTTTTTTGTAAAGACATGCTTACTTTGCATTGTTTGGAATAGGCACAGCACAACACTCATCACTTACATTTCAGTTCTGAGTGCTGGGGGCAGCAACTCAACCAGAAATCAACCTTGTTGGCTATATTGACCAAGAGAAACCTTTCGTACCTCTCAGCTGTACAGATTTTTGCAGAATGCCCAGACGTTTGCCTCATATTTTTGGTCTGTTTCTCATAAAATTGTAGTTTTCTGGCAAACCATTGGCAAATCATTGAGAAATGAAGTCAGAAAAATAATGACAGACATTTGAGTTATAGACTACATACCCTTCAGAAAACTCTTGTGAATGCAAAACCTGTTACTCCATCAATTTTCTAAGTTTGTAAGAGCAATATTTAAAGTGTCCCTATTTTGGGCCTTTGTTCAGATTTCTTGCTCCAGGAGGTTGACAGGTATGAACCTTGTTCATTTGAAGCAGGAAGTGAGGGCAGGTTAAGCAGTTTAGAAGTTGCAACATTTTCTAGCCTATTGCAAGCCCATGTGTTTTCTTCTCAAAGACAATTCTTCAACAGAGCCAGAAAGCCACGTTACCACAGGAGAAAACTATTCTCTATAGGGAGTGTGGGAGATGGCATTCCCTAGTGTTTCTAGCAGGCTGGGTAAAAGAATGTAGGACAAATCCTTAGTTCTCATCACCGTGAGTTATATTAATTATGCCTGCACTCTGCACATCTTTGAGAAGCATGATAGTGTTGGCAAATCATTAGTAACCCCAATATTTAGGTTATCAGCATTTCCATGCTAGTTCATCTTCTATGAAGACTTTTGTCACAGTTAAGGTAATGAGATGTGGATAACGGATGATATTCAGAGCTAGGTTTGAATCCTAGGCCTTGCTATATTACAGTTTCAGTAAAGGCCCCTTATGAGGCTTTAGATTTGTGATTAAAGGTTATTAACAAGTGACCAGAAACTTAATAAGTTAACTGTAGATCATAGAAAGATTTTTTATTAATTACAAAAAAAGCTTAAAACAATGGATCTCTTGGTGATTAATATACTGCAAGCTCTTTTTTAAACACTTTCTCTGACTATATTACATCTAGATTTTTTTTTGGGGGGGTACCTTAAAAATCTCAGCTGGCACTATTTTAGTTCTTGTTTTTTATTCTTTGAAGTAATCCTGCCCAAGAACATTAAAGAATATGACGGTTGTTCCTCTTCTGTCTGTCATGTGATATTACAAAACATCTTTTCAGTCTCATGACTGAAATGAGTAAAGAAGAAGATAGCTCCTAAATGAAAACAAAGTCAGCTGCAGACATTTAAATATGATAAGCTTCTTTTGTTAGTTCAGACATCTTATACACAGAAGCAGTGCCTCATTTTCATTCCGGAACTTGCAATGTATGACTTATGCTTAAAACTGTCCAAAGACAACTGATACTGAGTGTTTATCAAAGTAAAGCACTGCTAAATTAAATTAATATATTACTCTCAAGGGGGGGGCTGCAGTGTAACTTAGAAAATAATATAAACTGTAAATGTGTTTGCAACAGGCCACTGCCAGAATTAAACAGAAGTCTGAACATACTGGCTGCGGAGAGGAAAGTCCAAGAATTTAAACTTTAAAGTCAAATTTTGCCCCCTAGTGCATCTTCTCTCCCTCCTCTCCCCTTATTTTCGCTTTTCTTCTCAGTTTTGCAGCATGTTATAATTACTGTAGACATAGTTTTGCTCTAGCTGTGCACCAGATCATTACTGATTTAAGAAACTACTGCCTCTAGTGGCTGGTTATGTTGTGACCATACTACCCTTTCTGCCAATGAATGCTTATTCATGTCTTTCCTGAACTGTCATCTGCAGAGCTGTTTCTAAGCAAATACAGGAAAAAGGGGTTGTGGGTGGATGGAAATGGTTCCATTGGTAAATCTTGATAACATCATCCCTCCTCCTCCAGGCTGCACTGTATCTTTTGAAATCGTGGAAGGTCCTTCATATTATCACAGCTCTTCACAACAATAAAGACAGAACACCATGAAAATGAAGTTCAGTCCCTTTCCACTCTGTATCTAAAGCACTACCTATATTGTAGGGAGGTGAGTTCTGGTGTAAAGGAAGCTTTCTGGATATGAGAATGAAGTGATCAATTTTTAAAAATGTTTATAGATTTTTAGCATGTTATTAAAATATAGCTATGAACTTATTCATCAATATGGATTGCACGTGCCTTCGACTTTCTGGTAATGCAGGGCATCCTAACACAGTCCCCTCATAAAAAAAAAAAAAAAACAGTAACAGTGTATGACAGCAGTCTGTATAGCAGCAGGAGGGTACCAGTATACACAGTTTACACAAGAAGAACAGCTTATGCTATTCCTACAAAAAAATTGTATGTGCTTTGCAAAAGAAAGCATGTACCTCTCATTACTGCATACTAATTCTGAGAGCGGCATTATGACTTTTTAGGCAGACTCCTGCTAATGGACATCCCAACATAACTAAAGTATTGGATCCAAAACAGATCGCAATAACCTTACATTGCACTGAATTTGAAATGCAACCATATCTGTGTAATTTCAGAAACTTAGTTTAAAAGTAAAGTACTCCCTCCATACCTGGATTTTGTGTCTATCATGTCTTTAGAATTGATGGCAACTGAGGAGGTGCTTCCTTATTTGTTAAGGACTGTATAATCTTAGGCACTCATTAACTGAACTCAGTGAAATCTAAATCACACTAAACAAGGTAAATGATCAGTTTATAGACTGGATATCTTCTATATCACCAGAAAGTCATGTTTGTTTGTTTGTGTCTTTCAGCTTTTCCTGGTTAGGGGTTGCCACAATGGAACTCCGGTCCGCTAATGATTGGTAGTAGATTTTTACGTACCGGGTTACCAGCCGTGACGCACAACCTTCAACGCATGTATGGTTCCTAAATGTACTTGAGGAACTTCCTGTAAACAATAAGTCCATTATTTTATCAGACTTTAACTACTCATTAGTAAAATGGAGTACCTCTAACTCCAACGTAGGATATGCCCCAAAGTTTTTAGATTTAATTAACAGAAGCTCCCTGGACCACATTGTTAACAAACTCACTAGAGGGCATAATATTCTTGATCTGTTCAGTACAGTATCTTCGTGACCAAAAACTGAAAACTGGAACCAAACTGAAAACCAAAGGTCTACTTTAGCATACCAAAAAACTTTATTTCATGCCTTCGTTCTAAGACTTCTTCAGAATACACAAAGTAACAAACAATTAGTTCAAATATATGTTTCTCTTTGCATCCTATTTAAGCCACACATTTGCATGGTGCTGCTCTTCGCTCAGTGGTAGTTAGCAGTGCCCTGTACAGACACAAAAGCCCAGAACCTCAGTTATTCCCTAAACAGCTGTCAGTGAAACCTTTCCAAGCTTTTCCTGTTGTTCTAGGAACAACTCAGTTGCGCACTGATCTGTGTCACCTTATTGATCAACCTCAGCCTACACAAAGTATAGGTCCCTCTTGTAGTCTTGGGGCTACCAGCACAGTCCTGTCTAATTAACCCATTCCCTTCCCTAATAAAACATACAGTAAGAGCCTGCTATCATGGACAGGCAGTTTCCCATCATTTCTCCGGACAGCCTGATAGACATGGATATCCTGAGGCAATGTAACAATTGTCTCCTGTATACTGACAGCCACTTACTCCTGAAATAAACAAATACTTTATGTTGGAGAAGTAGTTACATTGGAGGCAAGACTCTCACATGAGGACAAATTGAATCCCAAACAGGTTGTCAGCACACACACACTTCCCACAGTAAATAAGGACATGATGCATAAACCCACATATGCGGAGGTACTCACTAGTAACTTGCCAAAGGATCAGAGACCTCCGGAAGGGAAACCACTTACAGACATAACAATGCAAAAACCAACAACAACACATAATAACATGCACACCAGAGTCTCAACAAATAAGCCCATAAGGCATAACACCACAAAACCTAATATGATTCTATTGTAAGACACACACTGTGAGATCCACCAGGCTGGATAAGGAGTGGGTTATGGTTAGCTGCCTGTCAGGTGCCAGGATCTGTCAAGTCACTCAAGCCCTCATGTCACTCAAACACAAGGACATAGTCCATGTGGGGGTGAATGACTTGAGACATACATCACTGGACTATATGAAGAGAAACATGACTGAGCTTTCAGAATATGTGTCTCACAGGCAAGTATCAGCCTATCCTTAAGCAGCTTTCTACCTTCTCCAAGTATGATGCCACAATACAAAGAAAAAAATGACTGACTTTAACAATTGGCTTAGCTTCTATTGTCAGTCCATGAGGATCCAATGTCTGTCAGTCTGGGAAGACATGGTCAGCAGGCCATGCTGCTTTTCCAGAGATGGTCTGCGCCTGTCCCTGTAGGAATTCAGATACTGCCAGAGGCATTAGCCACACCTATTGTGCCTTATTGTGCAGTGTCAAAATAACCAACCTCCCAACATAACAAAATCCTCTTTAGACAAACTCAAGGTTCTGCTGCTTAATGCTAGGAGCCTAAAGAAGAAACTGCACTCCCTGGAAGCACTCCTAACTTTGGAAGATGTTGACATCTCTGCAGTCACTGAGACATGGTTCATGCGGAAAGCAGCACAGCTGTGCAGGGCTGCAATGCCTTCCATATGTTCAGACCACAAATTGAGTGTGAAAGAACTAAAGCAGGAGGTGTATCCATCTTCCTTAAGGATTAGTACACCTCAAGACTGGTTATAGCATATGACTCTCTTCAGCTACTCCATGTCCAATTAACTACAGCCAGAGCTGCCTACCACATCATAGCTAGCTACAGGTCCCCCACCATGAGACAAGAAAAGCATACCGCTTACTTGGACTTACTGGAATTACTTGCCATACAGCCCAACACCTTACTCATGGGGTTATTTTAATTAGCCTACCATCGACTGGGAAACATTCCAAGCCACAAACATGCTGGCTTAGAGTTTTTTTAGATTTTGTCAATGCAAATTCTCTGGAACAGCTAATCAGCCCATCCACAAGAGGCTCAAATGTCCTGGACATAGTACTCACTAACATGGAGAGCATTGTACCCCCCTGTGTGATGTCTACCCTGGTAAGATCGGAACATAAATCAGTCTCGTTTGATGTAATTATAAGACCAGATATGCCATCAAGCTGAAAAATGCATAAAAACTTTTCAAAGACAAACTACCTTCTACTAAGTGATGGTATAAGAAGTTTCAAAGCCCACTCAAACGCAGGTAACACGGACTCCTGTGCAGATGTCTACACTAATGCACTGTATAACCACTTAAGCCATTGTACTCAATCGGCTATACCTGACCAGATTAAAACTAGGACTTGCCAAAAAAACAAACTACCCTGATGGACCCCTAGTATAAACAGGTTATATAACAAGAAAAAGAAACTAAGAAACTAATCTCCAAGAACAAGAGGAAACTGACTCAGCAGAGGAAGAACTCCATCTCTAGCTTAAACAGGCAAATTAGAGATCTTGTCAAGTCCACCAAAGCTAATTACGAAGAAAATATAAGCTCCCTAGCTAAGGGTAATCACAAGGCATTATTTAACTATATCTGAAATCTAAAAGGGAATACCAGCTATGCACTGAAATGGTTGTGGATGGCACCACCCATACTCAACCAGAGATAACAGCCAACCTGCTAGCTGACAGATTTACAGGAAATATGAAAATGACCTGTAGCACTCAGAATAACACCATGATAATTCCAATAAAAACTTTGATTTTATTCCAGGTAGTTAAGCAGGTCATTTTTATATCATTATAGTATCATTTTTATATTGGTTTGTGGCTTTTCCTGTAGTTAACCAGTTTGTATTGTAGATTTGGATCATCAATGGGACCAGACAACATCCCAAGTTGCCTTTTAAACAACTTAAAACATGGCCTAGCAGACCCACTTTGATCCCTGTTTAACCACAGTCTGCGAACTGGCTGTGTTTCAGCACAATGGAGGAAAGCAACAGTAATCCCTCTGCACAAATGGGGACCATCAACTGACCTTAGGAATTACAGGCCCATAAGATTAACTAGCCTAATCTGCAAGGCCATGGAAAGAATCTTTATGGACCTTATTAACAAGGACATAAGTAATCTCCAAACTCTGGATCCAACCCAGTTCAAATTCTGTAAAGGTAGATCATGCCTGTTAAATATGGTTGACTTCTTCGAGAAAGTCATCAAGGCCCTGGAAGAAGGAAAGACAATGCACACAGCCTATCATAACCTAGTCAAGGCATTTGACACAATCCCCCACTCAAGTATTGTACAGAAACTCTCCCAATTGGGAAATACCCTTACATTATCAGATGTGTAGCCAACTGGATCACCAGCAGGATGCATACTGTCAAAGTGGGTGACTTCACCTCTAGCAAAAGATCAGACTCCAGTGGTGCACCACAGGGTTCTGTGCTGGGCCCCTAATTGTTCAGAATTTATTTCTCAGAAGTCCACGCAGACTTGGATGGCCTGTAGATGACCAAGTTCACTGATGATTGCAAATTGTCAACAGTCACTGAGTCCCCCAATGATGTTAATATACTGCAGACAGGGTTAATGCAGACAAATGATTTGTGCCAAAGCCATGGATTAAAGCTATATGCAAAAAATACATTATTATTCTCATTGGGAAAGCTAGCATCCCTGCTAATTACATTATATACAGCACCCCCCCCTAAGTGCAGGCCCAGTGGTATGTGTTCTGGGTACTCAAGTTGATAGCAACCTGAACTTTGACCACCACATATCCAAAGTAGTAAGGAAATCTTTCTATTTGACACATCTTATAAGTAAAGGCATCATGTCTAGATCTAAGGATGTTATAATTCCATTATACTCATCCCTCATCAGACCAGTAATTGAGTACAATGCTCCCTTTTGTATGTACCTCACCAGACGCCTGCTACAATTGGAGAGATGACAGAGGTTTCTCACCAAGAAATAGGGTACATAAAACAAGTCTTACACAGAAAGAATGAAAACTCTGTCACTGTATTCTGTCTCCTAAAGGTTGCTAAGGGGTGACCTATGCTTGGCTTACAGGGCAGTCAATGACCTAGCCATTATGAAAATGCTACACATTCATAATTCAAACTACACAAGGGTCACTCACTCCAGGGATCATAACCTAGCCTCTGACATGAACAGGTCATGCTGGAGTGATAGATACCTCTCCCAGAGACTGTCACTGCTCTGGAACAAGCTTCCAGTTAACTTGAAACAGAGCCCCTTCCTGACCCGCTTCAAACGCATCTTAGATCAATGGATGGGTGACCGCAAATTCACTCCTGGGGTGGCACCCATGTCCCTCCTGAACAGAAGAAATGGTATTAACTATTATAGACCCTTACCTCTGCAAACTTCACTTACCTAACAACCGGCAACTGGGGAAACTCAGGATAAATATGGCTAGGCTTATAAGGCTCTAAGGCCATTAGCCTAGTAACCTTCTATGACCTTATGAAAACATGCTGAGAGTCAGAGAGTGAACATTTGATGTAATAAATATGCATAGATGCATTTTTCCAGTTCTTTTGATCAAAGACGTAACAGTGCAATTAGCTAGAAATTATTATATGAGTAGGCTGCCCTTCTGCTATACAAAGGTATTATTTTTGGATTTTTTTTCCTGAAGTCAGAATATAATTCTTTTTTGCAGAGTGGCTCATAGGGGTTGAGGTGCTAAGTTGGAAATATATTGAGGGGTCAACTGCATTTTTATTGTTTCAATTTTTTTAAGCAGAGTACAAATGTAACTGCTTGGAATAGGAAAGGTATGTTCACCATACATACCTCTCAACCATACCAAATTCCTCAGTATTTACCAGTTTTGAGGGTAAAATAATGCGTACCACGAATTTCCAAGTGGCCCCTTTAATTCCTGATTTTTTTTTTTGTACTGCCACTTTAAATTTATGGGTGACCTAGCCATGCATCACCAGTCTACAGGGGTGTGTGTGATGACATCAGCTACATCCTGTTGGACTATTTTGAATTATATTGGAGGGAAATAGGGAGCAGTAATGGCCGATCTGCTTCTGCTGTAAGTTTGTTGAGAAATTAACTGTGTTTTATCTGTTGGGAATTGTTGCTATCTGTGCTGGGTAAATGCTTCATTATGGAACTGCTGCTAGCTTGTGTGTGCTGTTGATATGCAGAAGAACCGTTGAAGAGTGGCATACCTTTCACCCTCTCTGTTTGTAAGTCAGTGGAACTGCTACTTTGCTATTGGCACTCGGCATCTACTTAGAACAGAACATGGTGTAAGACAAGTTTATTTTATTTATCTGCTTCTCTTCTTTTGCTGCAGGCATCTATTTAGACTTTGCTAGCTTGTTTGCTGATATGCCAGAAAACAGAACTGTGTTTTTTCTGCCAGTCTGCCATTCCGTTCAAAACAGTGTTTTATCTACTGTTATGGAACAGTACTAGCTTGTGTGTGTTGTGCAGAAGAACCATTCAAGAGTGGCATAGCTTTTACCCTCTTCTTGTAAGCCCATCATCCACAGAACGTGACAGCAGAGTTTATTTTATCTGCATCCAGTTAGAGCAGAACGTGGAGATAGTTTATCTGCTTTGCGCAGTACATGGAGGTGTGTGTTCATCTGCTTTCTTTGCAGAACATCTGCTTTCTTTGCATCTAGTTAGACTGTTAGAGCTGAACGTGGAGTTTATTAAGTTCATGGAGGTTATCTGTGCAGTTCACAGAGGTGTGCGTTTATTTAATTTATTTGCTTATCTGCTTTGCGCAGTTCACGGAGGTGTGTGTGTGTTTATCTGCTTTCTTTGTTGCCAGCATCTTAGAAACAAACGTTTGCAGAATGTCACAGCAAAGTTTATTTTAGAGCAGAACACTGCTGGAGGTTATCTTTGCTTTTCACAGAGGAGTTTATCTATCTGCTTGTGCAGAACACTGCTGTGCTGTTTATCGAGGAGAGGAGTTTCTGTGTGGAGTTTATCTGCTTATGCAGAACGCTGCTTAGTTAATCTGCTTATGCAGAACACTGCTGTGTGTGAACTAGAGGTTATATTCTTTCACGGAGGTGTGTGTTTATTTAATTTATCTGCCTTGTGCAGTTTACATCTCAGAGGTGTGATAATTTATCTGCTTTGCACAGTTCACATCACAGAGGTGTGTGTGTGTGTGTGTGTGTGTGTGTGTGTGTGTGTGTGTGTGTGTGTGTGTGTGTGTGTGTGTGTGTGTGTGTGTGTGTGTGTGTGTGTGTGTGTGTGTGTGTGTGTGTGTGTGTGTGTGTGTGTGTGTGTGTGTGTGTGTGTGTGCGTGTGTGTATGCCCCAGTTAAGAATAACTGGTGGGTAACATTACACAAGGAGCAAGAGGACATGCAGACTCTGCACAGAGAGCACCTCAGCAGAGAATCAAAATGGAGAACCTCTTGCTGTGAGGCAACAACACTATCACTGTGCCATCCATGCAGCTCATACCTCTGGTCTGTTCCTCTTAAAATTTGTGGCTTTCTAGCAAATTAGTGAGAACTGAATTCACTAAATCATGATAACCATTTAAGTTTTAGTCCTCCTGTCTTTCAGGGAATACATGATTATTTGGTAACACAACATTTTATTCTAGCAACTTTCCAAGATTATACAAGCAATGTTTAAAATGGTCCCTGATTATTGGGCTTTTGTCCCCCACAATAAGTTTTGGCTTTTTCAGATTTCTTGTGCTGCAAAGCTGAGAGAGATGGTTGAGTGTCAAGTGGATTTTGCAAGGAGCTGAAAGCTTCAGGGGAAGAGAAGTTTAGTGCTGCTTATGCCACTTCTGCTTGTATTGTTAATAGCACAACCGTTAGTACACTTGCTTTTGATGCAGAAGGCTGTGGGTTCTACTCTCACAGATGGATTGCTGATACTGTACTGTGCTGTACTTTTAAAGGCAGTGGATGGTACAGTCCTGAGAATGTAAAAATGATGGAGAAGGTAATACTGGATAAGTTACTGTCAGAAATGGATATGCTTGGACTTGAAACCATATATCAGCATGCATATGTTGAAAATAGATCTATTACCACCTGTAACATGATGTTCTATAACAATATAATAACAGCTATGAATGAAACATTGTGCTGTGATGTGATTTATATAGACTTAACTTCATCATTTGACAGGGTCATACACAAAACACTGATCAATAAATTAGTACAACTAGGTATTGATGTACTGTTGATAAGATGGATAGCTGCATGGCTTACAAATAGGACATGGCAAGTATCACACACCAACTGGACAGGTGAAATCCTTGGTTACAGTCCGAGTGTCCCACAGGGCTCTGTCCTAGGCCCTTACTTGTTTAGATTGTATCTTTCAGATGTTACTTTTTCATCTGAGGTGTTCTACAGTCTATATGCTGATGACCTGAAATTGGGTAAACTGATTACAAGTGTTACAGATAAGGCATGTCTGCAAAATTATTTAACTAAATTGACCATTTGGGCACAGGAGAATAATATGTTGATAAATACATCACAAACTAAGCATATGAGATTTGGGATACATAAACTGAAAGGTGAATATTTAATACAGCACACAGTGATTGAAACTGTAGACTCATTTAAGGACCTGGATATATGGGTAGATTCAGCTATGAGTATTTCTAATCACATCAACCAATTGGCTAATGATAGTTATAGAACTATAGATTGTATAAAAAGATTTATAAAGTCTAGGAAATCAAACATAATGAAGTTGTTGTTTGGTAGTTACATTAGACCCAAACTTGAGTATGGAATAACAACATGGAAACCCTACAGGAAAGCAAGCATGAATAAACTGGAAAGAGTACAGTGGAAATATACCAAGGGCATCCATGGATGTGAAAATCTAAGTTATTATGAAACACTAAAATATCTGAACTTGTACAGTGTCTCTTACAGATATTTAAGAGGAGATCTTATTCAGGTATATAGGGCATTTAGGGACAACTACCTCTGGGAATGTTTGGTGTTATCAAAAAGTACTAGAGAATCATCAGATAACCTATGTAAAAGATTCTATAGGAATGAGAAGTGTACTAATTGGTTCTCTGACAGAGTAGCTGATGCTTGGAACAGACTACCAAATTACATTAAAGCAAGTACTAGTTTAGATATTTTTAAGAACAGCCTGGACATTTATTATGGGAACAAGTGTTTTGGTATATTGGCAAGCTAAAAGGGCATTAATGCCCATGCTTGAAACATTTGTATGTATGTATGTATGTATTTAATGTCTTCCTTTGAAGGAGATACCGAGTAACTTATGAACCTGTTAGCTAACTAGTTCAATGCAAGCTTGACTGGAATTAAATCATTATCATCAAACCCTCCCTTTTTTCTGATTTTCTACATGGGGTCTTGCTGTTGCTTGTCAGCTTTTAACATCTCTCTCGATTCAATTCAGTTAATTTTAATTTTATAAAAGACAATTGTATTTTAATTTTATACAAGTTCAAAGTATGATACACGTTCAGATGTTTAAAACACAATTCTGGTAATATTTTGTGTTTAATATTTTGTCTGTTCTTCAATTTGTTTGAATGACATTAGCCCACAATTCCATTGGAGTGGGTGAGATTACATAATTAAATATGCAAATTGTATGTTAATCAGCATACAGATTTGTACCTATTTTTCACTGGCCTTTGTCCAGATTTTTGATGTTTCCAGATTGAGAGATATGTCACCACACCTCTTAACTCTCCATGATTTTGCAGAATGTTCACGATTTTGTATATTTTTTTTCTCCTGTCCTTCATAAAATGTTTGATTTTCTGTTACATCACTGAAGATAACAGTTAGTCAATAATGCCAGTTATTATTGTTCAAAAATGGATGCTGATGAAAACCCGTTGTCCTGTTTACTTTTTAAGTGAACCGGAGTAATATTTAAAAATTGTTCCTGATTTTGGACCTTTGTCCCCAAAATATTTTTGGGAAAAGACACGGTTACCTCTTTAGCTGTGAAATGGAAGGAAGTGCTTGGACAAGCTTCTTTGTATAAGCTCAATAGGCTGTTAATACACATCCAGAACTGACTGAGTTGTGACAAAGCCTAGATTGAAACCTAAGAAAGCTAGGTTTTGTTGTTATGTAATAGAATTTTTACTTTGTTTTAGATCCTTGTCATATTTTGAGAGGTTTAAGCATGATTGCTACTGTAGTACTTTTTCCAAGCCATATCCTGAGTCATGAGGGTTTTGATTTCTTTAACTGACTAGAGGAGAGATTTATCTTTGGTCTTCATCTTAGGTATGACCATCACATTTCAGTGGAGAAAAACAAGTGTTAAAGTTGTACAGCCAAAGCCAGATCAATGAAGTAGAGACCATTTCACTGTCCAACATCATCAAAAGATGATAAGCAAAATAAATGCCCACAACATAATCTCCATAGCTGCAATTTACATACCCCCTGGTAACAATATATCTGCATTAGAAAGTATTATCTCCTGGCTCACTCAACACTTAACCTAATGAAATTATAGTCATGGGTGACATGAACATTAATTGTCTATCCCTTTCCTCAGACACTGTAAGTTCCTGTATTAACATACATGGCTTCTTCCAATTAATCTACATTCCTACTTACACTAATAAATCAGCTAATTCTACCTCTCTTCTTGACTGGATACTAGTCTCTCATCCCCATAAATATCACTTCCCAGAAACACTGCCTGATGCTCTCATGACCACTGTCCAGTCAAAGTCCTTATATTCTCTCCTCATTATAATAAACCATATAAGTTCATAGCTTTTCACAAACTGTCCAGTTTTGACTCTGATATGCTCAGCAACTATCTCTTTGCCATTAACTGGTCCTTCTTTAGAAACCTACCCTAGACGATACTGTACTGAAGTTCAATTCCATATTGCTTAATATACTCAATTCCTTTGCCCCCTTGCTTACTGTTAGAGTCAAATCAATCATATTCCCCTGGCTTACACCAACCACCCACTCCTTAATGCAAAAAAGAGATAAGGCTTGGAGGATCTGGTCCAAACCAAACTTTCTTTCCACCTCCAACACTATAAAGAACTTCACAACCTTACTAAGAAATCCATCTATATTGACAAGAAGAACTTCTATAACAACCCTCCAACCTGACACGTAGCTAACCCAAAGAAATTCTGGCATGCCATCAACCAAATTCTACATCCAGGCAAACTTTCATCCCCCCAGCCATGCCCCAATAACACACCCCTTGAAACTGCCACCAACTTCAACTCTTATTATATCGACACAATCAGCAAATTAATACTCCAAACCAATTCCAACCCAAATACTAACATCCCCCAATCTTCCCACTCCCTTCAACCCCTCCCAGGACTTTGCTTTGAAAACTGTATCCACCAACTACATGAAATCCTTGCTTCTAAAACTTAGACCCTGCTCCCCCTCCATTGATAATCCACCCCCACTTTTTCTCCAGAAAGCAGCTAACTCTCTTGCCCTCCCCATACTTATCAATCATTCCATTACTGAATATAAAGTACTCACAATCTGGAAACAATTCTATACCCTACTGATCTACAAAGGAGGCAACTCCTCTGAACTTGCTAACTTCAGGCCAATTGCAATCATATCCCCTCTTACTAAAATTCTAGAGACATGTGTACACAAACAAATCCTTCACTTCTTCTTACAGAAGAACCTACTTAACCTTACACAACATGGCTTTCAACCTAAACATAGCATCTCCATCACCTTCATTTCATTTGTAAACACCATATTCAAAGCTAGAGACCAAGACAAATGTGTCTCATGCCTATTTCTCGATCTCTCAAAGGCATTCAACACCATCACCCACCCACTCCTCTTAAACAATCTCTCTGAATGTAACCTATCCACCTGTACTATTTCCTGGTTTACTAGCTACCTCAGTGATTGACATCAATCTGTTAAATGGCTTTCTGCAACTTCTCCTGCTCTACCTGTCCAGATGGGTGTACCTCAACGATCAATCCTTGACCCATTACTGTTTAATACCTTTACCAACCTATTGTCTACATCTTGCCCACAGTCATCACTCATGCAATATGCAGATGACTCCACAGTCATTTCCATAGCTGATTCCCTCGTTGACTTAAATACAAGAAAACAGGAGTCTTTTTATCTATAGAAAGATGGTTCACCAAGAACCAGCTAATTCTAAACACCAAAAAAATTAAACTTCATTTTCATCCCACTAACTATGAATCATCTTAAATCTTCCTTCTCAATCACATCCCTCAATAACACTCCTATCACCGTGGAATCACACACTAAACTGCTAGGGGTCATCATCGATGACCATCTCAAATTTGATCTGTACATTTTCAACAACATTAAGAGTATCCACCAGAAACATGGACCCCTTTACAGGAACAAAAAATTATTTCCCAATAAAGCCAAAATCTCCCTATCCCATGCCTTCCTTCTCCCCACCCTATTCTATAGTTCACAAATCCTCAGTAATCTTCAGACTACTCTCTTATCAAAACTAGAAGCCACCTACAATAAAGTTGCTAGATTCGCCGCTGACCATTCCTACCACTCACACCACTGTCTTGTTCTTAAAAAGTTAAACTGGCTAGAATTCCCCCATCATCTGCTCCTATTCAGCTTCAGATTATACATTCTATATTGTATCTGCCCTCCTTCTGTCCCAACATTCCCTCACTTGTCTTCCTCTACTCACCACCAAGGTCCCTCTGAAGCTCTAAACAAAATCTTCTTCAAATCTACAAGCCTAAAACTAAAATAGGGCAAAACCTCTACAGTTACTCCCCAGACCAATTATGGAATAGACTTCCTCTGAATATTAGAAATATCAGTCACTGATATAAATTCAAAACTGCTACTAAAAACTGTCTAAACAGTGCATGGATCTGTCACTGCCACTACCCTCCTTGACCGATTACCCCATACTATTCATCTCCCCCTCTCCTAACTCCCTGTCGTTCTTCTATCTCTAATCATAAGCTTTACATTGACTTAGACCCATCTAACTTAAGCTCAATATTCTAAAATTATGAAGTAAACTCTTCAGTTACAGCAGTTGTGATGCATGTCTTACTGGTGTAACTTGGTACTCACTGAACTGATGGTGCAGATTGTTTTTATTGATGTTAGAATGTTTTTACTCTCTGAGTTTGTTAATCATGTACTTCATTTTATGTTAACTCATATTTTATAATTATGCAGTATCTAAGTTTTGTTATTCTACATGTCTTGTATAATTGTGGAGCTTTTCTCCCTGGGCCTCATCTGAAAAAGGGCTTTGGATCAGTCGGACTAACCCAATCAACAAATGTCAAATAAATAATAAATAAATAAAACTAAGCAGAAAAGCTTGATTTTCTAGTAAAATAGTAACATTTAATTTTTGCATTTTATAACTATATGCCCCTATGGCAAAGATATGAAAGCAGTTACTTTCTAAGTATGTCAGACATTGCCTAAATGAAGTATGTTATCCAGTCACAAAGTAAAGATACACTCTAATATCCCTGCCTGAAGCCTTATCAGTACTGGTGCTGGCTTTTTATTATCTTATGCTGGCTTACAGTCAGTACTGAAATCACCAGGAACTTTAAGTTCCCATTTGATGTTTATGGCCAACCAGGAGAGATATCATCAACAACATGTAGTGGAACTCTAGGGGAACATATAAAAGGTAATGAAGACATAATACTGCCATAAGCCTCATGACAGATAGCCCTTCCCTGTCCAGGAAAAATGCACCCTTTCTACCATCCTATGGTGAGATCATCATCTCCACATTCATCAGGGTAAAAGTCAGGAGGTAAACATTGTATACACAGCTTAGGAGTAGGGACTGTAGAATGTATGGGGAAGGGAAATGACAACTGAAGTGGAGCATGCATGTGACACCATGCACATCACCACATGCAATTACATACCCTTTCAAGCCACCCCATCTCCCCACCCCCCATCACCAGCTGACCAGAGTCTGCTTATGCCTGGAAAACAATCATTAGTCTCTCAAGGGAGTGTACATGGAGGAACACACACACGAACAGAATTCCTCAACCCTCCCCTGCGATGGGAGAGCTGACACTTGAATTTGACTCCCACCCATCCCCGTGGGTTTCATCCTGTTCATGAATGTCAGACATAGCTCTCAACCCCTTGGCACAAAAAATCTGGACATAGCCAAAAATAATGGGGGAACAAAGCCCCAAAAATAGGAGCACATTTTAAATAATGCTCTTATAAACCAAGAAAGTTGCTAGAATAAAAGTTCTTGTGTTACTATACATTTTCTGAAGGACATGAAGTCTGAATCTCAAATATCTGGTATTATATACTGAATTCAGTCATCACTGATTTTCCACAAAAATCCAGAAAAAACACAAATTTTATGAGGAACAGATCAAACATATGAGGCAAAAATCTGGACATTGTGAGAAAATCTGGACAGTTGAGAGGTATGATGTCAGGGTCATAGCTCTGGCTCCATCCATCTATGCTTTAGAGTTGCATGGCTTGGTTCATTTGTGAAGAAATTAAAATAGGATTCATAGAGTAATGCTTAGAACTGCATTGGTTCAAAACTGCAGGAGAAGGAATTAAGAATATATAACAGTAGCTCACCTGTGTGGGTCATGTTATATTCTGGAGGAAGAATTTCCATGTTCTTGTTGAAGGGATGAAATGACAAAGACATGTTTTTGTAATAGCAAGTATGCCCAATGAATATTTCCACAACCAGCAATGTATTTTAAATGTTGTTTAGATTATCGCAGCCAATTTTAAAAAAACATATACTACACACATGGTATCATTATGACCTCTAATGATAATATTATTATGAGAATGACTAGGGTTAGGATGAATGTTTACTCATATAATAATTTTGGGGGGAATTTTTCTGACCCCTGCATTGTCCTATAGTGCCCTACCAATATCCACATGTCCATTTCCATGTCTAACAGCCACCTCGGAACCCCCAGATTTTGTCTGATAGGACTGGGGCTGGTGCAAAACCTAAGGGTTTCCTGGGGGGGGGGGGGTTGGCTGTCAACATCCACTGGGGTGGCTTTCTTTTATAACCTACCATATTAATAGTCTCTTTCACTTGTTCCTTGTATTAAAGTCTGTGGGTGGATGTGCAATAGGGATGCACAATGTATTGCCTTGCCTTTGTGGAAGCTCTTACAATCAGTACTGACATCACCAGGAACTTTTAGTTCCCTCCTTGGACATGCCACCAGGGATCAATGCTACAAATGCTAGAAATGCCCACAGGACCGGAGGCCTCCAGGTGCTGTAACAAGCATCCCTCCCTGCTGCTCTATCAGTTGCCCAAGCTGCTACTTAGATGTCGGCTGGACTGCAGTCATGACTCCACTATGCAATGAATTAATGAATTACCTGAGAGGTTCTCACCCTGGTTGTGGAAACAATGGGCAAAATGGGTGCAGGAGAGGGACTAAAAAAAAAAGATTGCAATGTATTTATATGTGCCTTCATCCCACTCCTTCAGCTTCTCATTTTGGATCCATTTTCATTTCAGAAGAGATCATAACCAAGAGATGGCATCTGCCCTATAACATTTTCATGTTCAGCTAACACACCTGTTGTGTCATGAACTAGTACTGTTTGCCATAACTTACTCTTAATGAGTTTTCTACATACTTCTCAACTGTTGAGTTTTTTTCCTTATATTTTTGTCCTGTTTCACTTAAAATTAATGGTTTTCTGGCAGATCTTTCAGGATTTTAGTCACTAACAGACATTTGAGACTCCGAGCTTTGTAGCCTTCAGAAAATGCATGCAAATGAAAAATCTGTAGTTTATCAACTGTTGAAGTTTATAGGATAAATATATAAAATCTGTCCCTGATTTTGGGCCTTTGCCCTCCCATTGTTTTTGGCTTTATCCAGAATTCTTATGCTAAAAGGTTGGAAGTATGGTTCCATTGCTCTTTTTTGAAATTCTATCAGCTCTTCATGGTTTCTTGTGGCTTTTCCCAGTTAGGGGTCGACACAGCAGGACACCAGTCTGTTTATGATTGGCAGTAGATTTTTACAGTGCTGAAGTGCCAGCCCAACGCCCAACCTTCAATGAAGGCACACCCATTCACACACACATACTTGCATATCTTTAAACATCACTCAAGCGTGGGGAGGATATGCAGACTCCACACAGAAGGCACTCCAGCCAAGAATCAAACCAGAGAACCTTTTACTATGAAGCAACAACAGTAACTGCTGCACCACCACAGCCTATCTGCTCTTTGTGGTACTGGTGAGGTATAGATTTGTCATTCCTATCCCCACTCTTATAAACAAATCCATCTTCATGCTGTTGTTAGACAGTAATCCCATTCTTTAGTGAACTGTGACATTGACTAATTAAAGTTTTTTTGACATTTCTCTTCATATTTAACCATAACTGTATAGCAGAGTATAGCTAAGGCAACCAAAACCTTCAGTTAAATAAATGCTGCACTTTGCCTTATACTTCCCTAACTTTTTTTCAAATCATATAGACAAATAACAAAGTACAATCTCAGCTTAAATTGTGCTAAAGCGTCTCCCATTTATTCTTCCCTTTAACTTGCTTTTCCCTAACCAAACAATTCTTCTCCCTGAATTTCAATAAGGCCTTCTCTGAACACCTGCACAAGGAAACTGAGTGTAAGTGCATTAGAGGCAATGGTTAACCTCACTATATGCTATCAAACTACATTCTATTTCAGCAAGACAGTCACTGTGAAATGTTGAATTGTAGCAGCATGCTATCTCCAGCGTGACAGTTTCCCTGCTTGTTACCATAAATGTTATCCTGCTTGTTTCCATAAATCTTCAAATTCAAAATGGAGTTTATGTACATACTTTGAGCATTGTAAACAACTTTAGTTTTATTGTTAACTTTATTTCTGCAATGCAAGAAAAATTCCCCTTCTCTTCTTTGTAACAAGCATAAGGATCTGAAACAACAATGTGTTCCAAGACCATTTAAAAATCTTTGGTTTTGTATTTATTCTTAAGCATTATATTATTTTTGAATATTCATGTTGTTTCCTTTTGTTTCTATACTATCGGGTCATGGTTAAAAAGGGCCTTTGGATCAGCCCACCTACCCAATTGCAAATAATAAATAAATTCATGCATAAATAAATAAACTGCTGTCATTCCAAAAAAAAAAAAAAACTTTGCCAAAGTGTATCTGGAATCTTTAGAAAAGATAAAGACCAAAAAGAAGGGGAAGACAATGACATATAAACCCATTGCCACTTACCCTGAGAGTTGTACTTCAAAATACTTTTTATTAAATGCTATAGAAAAAATAAGTTTTTGCCCCTGTTGCCTTTTTTCCAGTCATTGTCTCTACTGCGTGTCAGTCATTAGCTTCATCCTTAGTCAAGTGGCCCAATCATTTGAGGATTTTTTTTCTTCTTTTCTCCCCAGCCCTAATCTCATGTACCAGGTGAGAAGACATCCGGCAGGGCTTTGCAATGCAATGGTTCCAGAGGATGTTCACTCACTTCTGTAAAAGGTATTTATTTATATATTTTAATTTGAATTTGTTAAACAGGCACACTATTGATCACAAATGATCAGTTTCAATCTCATCCCAGGGAAAAGTAAAGCAATGAATTTAATTTATAATTACAGATAGAGTGTCATTGCAATATAATGCGTACAACAAGGTCATAGTACTGCAACAATAAGGTTTAGTTAAATATCCAGTATGAGAAATTATTTACATTCTACAGCTGACTGAAACTGAAATGAGCTTATCCATTATTGAGTAGTTATATGCACTATATGCAAGAGAGTCAGCGTTAAGGTAAATGTGATATACAGTTCAAGGGATCTAGAAAGTAAGAAAATCATAAGACAGTGACATAACATGGTATGCTTAGGTAATGTGGCCAGAGGCATAACATTGACAGTTATCAAGTTTCAGAAGATGAGTTTTTAGTTGTGATCAAAATACTTGGTATGATGATATTTTTTTAGATAGGATGGAATAGATTCCAAGAGTTTGGGGCTAAGAAAAGAAAAGCAGTGATCAGTGCAGAGAAGCTTAGCTTTTGGAGCTAGTAATAACGGAACAGAATGATCATGATTCCTGAAGATGTAGGATAGAGGTTGTTGTATTAGTTTAGCTATCAGTGGGGTGAATATTTGATTGTGTATTAGTTTGAATAGCTGGGAGCCTAACAGGTAGTCAGTTCTATGCTTGACTGGAGCAATTTTGCTTTTTGCAATGGTGTTCATGCTTAAGGGAGACTAACGAATGTGTAGATTTTATTGGCGATTGATATATATGTGTGTGGCCTTGAACAGCAGTGATTTAACCTTTTTCCTAGTTTGTTGAGTTGGAATGGGAAGCTGAGAGAATTGCAGAGCCATACACTCTGGTATTTGAAGGTGCTGGCGTTTTCTAAGGCAGTATTAGTATTATTATCAAATATTTGCAGAATGAATTTTGAGACCTTCTTACTGGTACCAAAAAGCATTTTTTTTTTCTTTTTGCTTTTGAAAGCATTACGTAGTAGATTTTTGTTTTCAATCCATAGTATAAGGCAGAGGAAATCATCTTGAAGTTCTTTTTGGATTGTTGTGATGGACTGAATTGACCAGAACAGAGCCATGCCATCTGTATAACGTAGAAGTGGAAGGTGAAAGTGGTCAATGAGAAGGGTATTGACAATGGTGGGGAATAAAAGGGAGACAAGGATAAGCCTTGTGGGATACCTTTTCAGAGGTTAGCTGAAGGAGATAGATTGAGGACTGGACTTTGACAGTAAAGTGTCTGTTAGACAAATAGTGCTGGAGCCAAGGCTAATTCCTATTTTTAAGAGAGTTTTGTGATCCACTAAATCAAATGCCTTGGATAGTTAAATAAAAATAGTGCATGTCAATTGGCCTTTGCTCATGCCTTGAAGGATTTCATTATGAGAGTCCAAAGTGCTGTTACTGTGTTGTGTCTTGACCAAACGCCATGTTGTTTGTTTGAAAGAAGATTGAATTTGCTGATGTATTCTGTTAGTTGCATGTAGATGATTTTTCTCTAGGATCTTTGCTAGGATGGGAAGAATGGACATTGGGCAGTAATGTGATGGTTTAGGTCAGTTATCTATTCCCTCCAAAGACTTCTGCCCCTCCCCATGTGGCACAAGTGGTGGTTTCCTTGGTCACCATCAGTGGAAAATTCATCACCCAAGTCATCTCAAAATGCATGCAAACCCCTCTCTTTTCCCAGTCCCCCTGGAAAAGCAAGCAGACCATGTCCCTTCCATCCATTTCCTCCCTGTCTACCTCTTCCTGTGCCGCAGATGCTAATCAACCCAAACTTACCTGGGCTGCAGTCATGGCAACAGCCCTCTGTGCCACAGTAGTAGGCAACAAGACAGGTTTCAATTCTACTGCTCTTCCTTTTGAAACCAGATGCATGCAGCTTGTTTCTGACATTAGCATTGCATTCTGGTCTGGTACAAAAGATGAACAGTTGTAGGTACAAACAGGTATAAATCAGGCTCAGCTGTTATGTCTTAAGTTTATCGTGCTTTACAGATATACAAAGTTTCAGTTATCTACTACATATGACTTGGTTAGAGGTAGAACTAAAGAAGGAAGTCCAGTCCAGAGGACTGATGTTTTATAACACACTACAGCACAGAACACATGGTTTGCTGTGCAGAAGGGCTTAAACTGCAGCACACATGACTGGCAGTATTACATTGCTGTGAGAAAGGTTAAATCAAGTTTCCTACTGTTACCTAATCTAAAACTACTCCAGGGAGTGATAAAAAGGTAGATCATCTGTAGGCTAATTAGATAGCTACAGCTTATGCCTTCACAAAAAAAATAGAGAAGTACCTGGGAGGCAGTGAATGCCTTAAATGATCACAGTTTTAAAATGCTGAATCCTTAGGTATACATATTTTGAGTTTAAAAAAACAGCAACTTATTGCTGAATTGAGTATCAGCACACATTCAAAAGAGAAGATCTTACAAGGGGTTATTGAGCACATCTAATTGACTAACAAATCATTATGACTTCTGGTTTTCTTACAGCTGAAGTACATTCAGGGTTCATGGCCATCTCATCCTGCTTTTTTTTTTCCTGGCAAGCTTTAAGAACCTCCAAACTGTCTATTGGCAGAAGCTGGGAAATCTTGAAATAATGGGTACACTCTCAGGCATCTTACACTTGTTGCCAGTAACATTATCTGTATGTGTGTGATTTTGTGTGTGTGTGTGTGTGTGTGTGTGTGTGTGTGTGTGTGTGTGTGTGTGTGTGTGCACGCACGCACGTGCATGCATGAACACATACATGACTACATATATGTGAAAGGAGGGAGGGCCCTGCTACCTATGTTATTCTAGAAAAAGAGCTAGTATATATAAACATCCGGCACATTCAAACAACTCTCAGGCTACTCAAAGACATAAAATTAATTTTAAGCAGGGTAGTGTTCCACACGTAAGTAGAAAATCAAGGTCTGTTACAGGTCTAGGTTACTTCTTGCTTTTGTTTACCTGTAAAGTCGGATTGGGCTCAGGACCCATTTTCAGCCAAGACCCAGGGAAGAAAGCTCCAGTACAATACAATACAATACAATACAATACAATTGAACTTTGGAAATGGCATCTAACATAGATACTCTGTACTTAAGCATGGGGTTTGGCAGTTTTATACTACAGTTTTATATACCACAATGTGGAGAGCAAGAAATCAGTAATGGAATTATATACAAACAGGCATAGTGTTAAAATGGCAACTGATCATTACATTATTGATACAGTATTCATGCAATTACTCTGTTTTAGAAGGAATAAAGAGTTTGTCAAGGAGAACAGTTAGAGGAGAGAGGAATGATTTAATCAGGTGTATTTTTAACTGAAGCTCAAAAGACTTTTGTGATGGTTCTTGTCTAACAGTTAGGGTGATGTAGCTCCAGATTTTAAATATTATTTGACAGAATAAGGAGTAGCCAGCTGAGCTGTTAGATTTGGATATTAGTAGTAGTGCTTTGTCGGAAGACCACAGAGTCCTAGTTGGGTGCTGAGATTGTATTAGGTTTGTTAGTGATGGACAGCCATTTTATATAGTAGCTTATGGCCAGTAGAAGTTGAAAATATGTGTTGGTGGAGAAGTTTGAGCCATTGGAGGAGTCTGAGTGCTAGACAGTAGTGTGATCTCTGGATGTGGTTGGCTGCAAATATTTGGAGTTAAAACTTTACTATTAAACTGATAAATAGCCATATCCATATCACCAAGTGCAAAGGCATCACACTCATGTAACTGAAAAGCACTAATATCATACACCACTTTTTTGAAAAACACATTCAGTGGAAATGCACACACCACAAGCAGGAAAATAATTTTAAATATTACATCATATTCACTATTGCAGGATACCACACCATCTATTGCCCCTTAATGTAACCTAAACTTAATCCTTCACCAACTTGTAAATCTAACCATAGCCCTAATTACAACCTAAACTTTTTAAATCTAAACTCAACTAAGTCTCCATAGTCACTGTCGTCTGAATGACCTTTTATTTAATGAGACATCTGACCAAACAGAATTTGAATACATGCCCCCGGATTCTCAAAAGCTTGCACGGCGTGCATGAAAAGTGTTAGGGGTAATGTTGGCAATATGGCGGCCGAGCGATCCACGTACATGCTTGTTTGACGTGCGTGAATGCTTTAGCACTAGTGCTGTACATTCCCAGCCCCCGTATGAAAATTACCCCATTTGCAGGTGAAGGAGGTAAATCCGCCATCCAGGAAGCAGGAATCAGGGCATGCAGGACTAGCATAATATGTAGAAATGTACTCGGTTAGCAACCAAGTACGGTACTGCAAAATCCAAAACAGGGACATGACAGCTCCAAATAAAGGCTGCATATCATTGAGGAAGCATGTCAATGGCCAAGTATAAAGTCATTGGCATTGCAAACAATGCAAACGTACAAAATACAACTTTTATTTTATGTCCGTCGATCACGGCTGTTGAAGCATAGGGCAGTGGCGCACAAACGGGATTGGTGGGGAAATAAGAAAATAAACCTAAAAAAGGCAGTCTAACTAAAATCAGTATTTCGCCATGCAAGTCAATGGCAGGTAAAAGACAACCTGGCCAGTGAATAGTGGTTGCTAAGGGGGGAGGCACAGTGTGACACATGTAACTATGTATTAGCAGGCAATCCTATGCAAATGAGGGGAAGGATAGTGAATCCCGGTTTTCCCCAGCATGTAAGGCAGGTCCCAACAGTGAAAAACTATGAACAGCTGAGTGCAAGACTAGGAGGTAGGTGACATCATAGGTGGGTGTGTCAGGCATACTGTAAGTGGACTGGAGCCCTGTGGCTCGGGTATGCTCCCAGCTTAGCACAGCCAAGCTTAGGGGTGTGTCTAAACCTGCCCATCACTCTTTACAAAGTGTAAGCGGGTGTGCGCTCGGCACACTGGGATTTACAGGAAGAAAAAATAAGTTAAACCAGGAAACAGCTGCAGTGTGCACATCTGAGTACTCAGTTTGCGCAGCACGGCCCCGGGTCCGAACAGAAGGGCTATGGGAAGGGAAATCAGCAGTAGGAAGGTAATCAAGGAGAACTAGCATATCTGGCAGGTGAAATGTATAAGAAGCATCCAATTACACAGGCAGCAGCCCAGCCCAGCCCAGAGCACTACTATAAACTAAGCAAACACCTTCCCCACTGTTTTTTCCCACACTCTACACCACCAGTGTATACAAGTGGGACATTTTAACAAACAAACCTACAAAATGAGAAGGGCTGCAGCAGGTAATGTAGGACAACATGTGCAAGAGGCAGAGGGTGGTGAGGATGTGCATGCTGCTGAACAACCCACAGTGAGGAGACGGAGAAGATTGTACAGACCCAGGGTAACCTACCAGGGGCTACATGAGCTGGAGATAGTGGAGTGCCATAGGGTAGACAGAGACCTCCTACAGCAAGTAGTTGAGCTGTGCCAACCATACCTGACACACCAAACCAAACGAGCGGAACCCATCCCAGTGGATACCAAGGTATTTGCAGGACTAGGTATACTAGCCACAGGTACCTCCCAAAGCACAACTGGGGATAACATGGGGAATCTCACAGGCATCAGCATCCAGAGTATTCCACCAGTTCCTGGATGTCATGTCAGCACATGCCAGTGAGCAGGTATATTTCCTCAACACCCATGAGGTGTTGACCAGCAATATGCGTCTCTTCCACCAAATAGCAGAATACCCTAAGGTAGTGGGTGCTATAGACTGCATGCACATAAGCATCAAAGCACCATCCGGTGAGCAGGGTAGGGCCTACATCAACCGCAGGGGCATCCCCTCCATCAACTGCCAGGTCGTATGTGATGCCCACGGCAATATAATGAATGTGTGTGCTGGCTGCCCTGGAAGCTATGACGATTGTCACATATGGCATCTGACGCAGCTGTACCAGAGATTTGCCAATGGGGACATCCCCTATGGTCAACTAGTGGGGGATGCTGGGTACACACTGGAGCCGTGGCTGATGACACCCATCAGAAATGCACACACACCTAAAGAACAACGCCATAATGAGGCACACGCACAGGCCAGACATATAATAGAGTGTGTGTTTGGGATGCTCAGGTCATGGTTACAGTGTCTGGACACATCTGGTGGAGCCTTGCAGTATTCACCAGCTACATGCACCCAAATTGTTATGGTATTTGCGATGCTACACAATATGATCCTGTGGAAACAGATGCAGCAGGAACAGCATGGGGCAGGGACACACAGCCCCCCACTAATGCCAAGGCCTGCACAGGCACAGAGTGACCTGGAGGAGTAGGAAGAACCTGAGCCTGCCCCAGTAGGCAGAAGGAGGCATGCCCAGTATGCCCTGGCCTTGGCAAAGAGGCAGTGCATAGCACATGCACTGACACAGTAGGGTCCCAGGGAATGAAAACTCTCTGACTCACACATACAGTAAAAGGGATGGTAAACATGACACCACCTGTGCTCAACCATGTATAGGGAGTGTACTATGTGCATCCAACATAGGCAGCCCTCCAGCACCATCTGCAAGTCTGGCACACCCACAAGGTAAGTCAATCAACCTACCAATTGCCAAATGGAGTAGAATGTGTTGTCACCTGTAGCTATGGTATGGATGTGAGCATGCAAGGGAATTGGGTGGCTGAATGTTATGGCAGCAGACAGTAGACATCCATAGTGGCACCCTGACATGTGTAACACATACTGGAGTCACCATAGTAGCCAGTACTACACAGGGTGACAAAAACCACTGCAGGAAATGTGCTGTGCGAAATGTGTGTCCATATGACCCACACATGCCAGTCAGGATGGTTCACATACCCAACAACAGTTGCAGCCAGCAGGACAGGTGGACACAAACCCAAACAGGGCCTGTGCCATGGCCCCGGAATGATGGCTAGGGTTAACCCCACCCCCAGGCCTACACAGACAGACCACAGCAGGGCAGGCAGTGGGATGCCAGTTCTGAAGGGTAGGACGTCAGACAATAATATGTAGGGCAACCAAAGCTACAATCTGTAGTACACTGATGTGCCTCTAGACAGCATGATGGTTAGCAGTACAGAATGAAATGGAGTTCATGACATACCAATACATTAATAGCAAATGTGTACAAGTGTCACTTGTGCCCCCCCCCATCCTACATAGCAATGTAATGACAGTCAGGTGTACCCCCCACTCTCACGTAGACATGTAGAAACAGTCAGGAGTGCCCCTACCCCCAATCCAGCATAGAAATATAGTAACAGTCAAGTTTGCCCCCCCCAATCCTGTGTAGAAATGTAGTAACATGCATGAGTAGGTATAATACGAGTGGAGCAGAGATGCCCAGAGGTGGCCAAGGTAGCAGGATAGGTTGTAGCATGTGCACAATATGCAGGTCTGTGTGTTAGGATGGTGTGTGCTTCATATTGTGTGAGAGTGGTCAGTATGTATGCATGTCAAGGTAAGACCTGGTGGCCATAGCCCAGTACTGCTGATGACAGGGACAAGCCCTCACAACTGTAGTGCCAAGGACAATCCCCACCTGCTAGCAGTAAGCCAATGTAAATGTATGGTGGTAATATGTGTCACCATTTGAAAGACTGACATGGCATGGCTGTTGGGCTAGATATACAAGCAGTACACAGTACACATACAGTATACATTGTATTACTGTGAAATGAAGACACCCTTGGAATTGTACATACAGGTATGCATCACAGCAACCAGTCCTGTAGTAGGGGATATCAGTGATGTCTGCCCGGACACCTGCAGATCACAAAGGAGGTAGGACTGATGTATTGGGAAACAGCTGGTGTACCTGCACATGCCAGCATACCTGGAATGCCCCATGCATATCTGTGTGTCAGATGCAAGTAGTGTCCATAGCACACATGCACCCAGCTCACTCAAACACCACTCACATGTACCTCTCTGGCCATATCCCTGCTGTGGGGAATGGGTACAGTATGACCCCTCCTGTACATGGCAATAGTGGAAGAATGCAGCTTGCAGTGCAGGTGTCCCATGCAGGTGTGTCCCTAGCTGTATGTAGCACCCTGCCAGCATCCACACCAACTGATCAAGACTGATAGAAGGAATTTGCATGAACACCCATCACACCTACTCTGTCACCCCAGGGGAATATACTGTATGGTGGTCTGCGACTGTAGGCCTAACAGAATGCAACAGCCTGCCACATGTGGCCCACAGCAACACCTAGTGCCCCACAGGCCTCTGCCAAAGGCCTGTGTCTCACATGTACTGCCAATGCATGTTAAGTCATGGACACCCAAATAACAACATAACACACTCCACATAAGCCATATGCAAGGCCATGTGGACAAACAACAGTAACATGTCCACCATGTACCACTGCATGAACTGTGGACCAACACTAACACACACCTGTGATGGGGTGATACCCTTAGGGAAAGTATCAGAGAATGTATGCATAATGTATGGAAGAAGTTAGAATAACAGAGGGTGGGGTGGGAGCATGGCCAGCATGGAATGTGCAGGGTCTGACACCAAGCTGTGTGCCCACACAATCCCTGGCTGCAAATACATAAATGGGTAGCTACACACCTGCCCGTACACCACAATAGGGTTAATGTCCAGACACATGGCCCCTGCCTCTGGACAACCTCTGCGAATCTGTACAGCTGTGAGGCATTGCCACAGCAAGATAAGCCCATACTGTCTTGTCAATGGGTGTACAAGTATGGTATCCCCTGCCAGCACTCTACCAAGGTGCCAAACCAGATACACAGACCCAGCAGCAAGTGTCTGCAGCTTCCCTTCCAGAATGGCATAACTTACCATGAATACGTAGGTGTCTGTCCACAATACCAGACACAGCAGCAGTCACCCTTGTCCCCCAAGACAGCACTGTGAGCAAGAATGTCCACCTGGCAGTACATAAAGACAGAAAACATCACTGTGAATAACAGTATACATGTCTGAATATCTCTGCTAACAGCGATACCATGCAGCTGAAGCAGCACAGACACAATCACCTACAGTACACACTATCCTCTGCACAGTTTGTCCCCATATTGCCAAATGATTGACGGATACTCAGCAGAAACACCTTGCTACCTGTAGGTGTACAACACAAAGGTCTGCACTGGAGTACAAACTACCTGGTATTGATCCACACATTCTATGCAGAAGGGCGTACTGGGCATGCTCACACACACAGAGAAATGAAGGTATTGTCAGTCAACAACATACTGAAAGTTCATACTGGGCATGCTCACACACGTAATCAAAATAAGCCCATGTCTGCAAACAACAGTGGACCAGACATATCTGGCAGTCACAGATGTTAGTGCAGACACTCCTCAGTATGCACCACTCATGCTTTGCATACACAGTGAATAGGAATACATGCATATATCCAAGGACAATACACTATAATAAGCCAAACGTACATGTACATAGATGTGTGGGAGAGAGAGACTGTGATAAAGAGCCAACCATTATGAGGCTTGTCCCACCCAGCACACAGCCAAATGACTACAGCCACCTCATGCTCAGATGTCACTCACTGTAGACATTAGCCACCGGTATCTGTAAGCATTACAGACTATGTGGTGCAAGTGCTAGCTGTGCAACATGACTGTACAAGGAAGTAGTCATCTAGCAGCTGTATACACATACCTGTGGAATATAACCCTGAGTGTGCCCACATGTGGTGTGTCAATCTCTAGATGAATAGGTTATGGCCCATGCAGACACCCTCCCCATAGCCCTACTATGACAAACCCGCTGAGGTCATCCACTTTGAAATACACCCTTGGGAAAAGTGTAGCCCAGTAATCTCCATAGTGCATCCCATAACTGCTGTAGTGTGATAAAGTAGCTAGGTAGGTGTCCTAACCCCAGATGTGACAACTGTGTGTGTGTGTGTGTGTGTGTGTGTGTGTGTGTGTGTGTGTGTGTGTGTGTGTGTGTGTGTGTGTGTGTTCGTGTGCACGTCTGTCTTTGTAGACAGCAATGCTTTTTACGGTAGCCACACTCCTTACAATTCCCTTACTCAACTTTGGCAAGGCTGCTGATGTCACCCACCTAGAAATACACCTCTGAGAAAGTTGTAGCCTGATAATCTCCGTAGTGTGTCCCGTAACTGCGTACTGCTGTAGAGTGCTAAATTAGCTAGGTAGATGTTCTAACCCCAGACATGGCATCTGTGTGTGTGTGTGTGTGTGTGTGTGTGTGTGTGTGTGTGTGTGTGTGTGTGTGTGTGTGTGTGTGTGTGTGTGTGTGTGTGTGTGTGTGTGTGTGTGTGTGTGTGTGTGTGTGCATGTCTGCCTGAATAGAGAGCAAGGCTTTTTATGATAGCCGAACTCCTTACAATTTCCATACTCAACTTTGGCAAGCCTGCTGATACCACCCACCTAGAAATACACCTCTGGGAAGGTTGTAGCCCAGTAATCTCTGTAGCATGTCCCATAACTGCATACTGCTATAGAGTGATAAAGCACCTAGGTAGATGTTCTAACCTCAGACATGGCAACTGTGTGTGTGTGTGTGTGTTAGTGTGTGTCTGTCTGTCTCGCTCTGTATAGAGAGCAATGCATTTTAGGGTAGCCACACAAATTACAATTCCTATACTCGACTTTGGCAAGCCTGCTGATGTCACCCACTTAGAAATACACCTCTGGGAAGGTTGTAGCCCAGCAATCACTGTAGTGCATCCCGTAACTGTATACTGCTGTAAAGTGATAGTTAGGTAGGTGTTTTAACCCCAGATGTGGCAACTGTGTGTTAGTGTGTGTGTCTGTCTGTCTCTATCTGTGTAGAGAGCAATGCTTTTTACAGTAGCCACACTCCTTACAATTCCCATACTCAACTTTGGCAAGGCTGCTGATGTTATCTACCTAGAAATACACCTCTGGGAAGGTTATAGCCCAGTAATCTCTGTAGCACGTCCTGTAACTGTGTACTGCTGTAGAGTGATAAAGTAGCTAGGTAGGTGTTCTAACCCCAGACGTGGCAACTGTGTGTGCGCATGTTAGTGTGTGTGTCTGTCTGTCACTGTCTCTGTTGAAAGCAATGCATTTTAGGGTAGCCACACAAATTACAATTCCTATACTCGACTTTGGCAAGCCTGCTGATGTCACCCACCTAGGAATACACTTCCTGATAAAGTAGCTAGGTAGGTGTTCTAACCCCAGATGTGGCAACTGTGTGTGTGTGTGTGTGTGTGTGTGTGTGTGTGTGTGTGTGTGTGTGTGTGTGTGTGTGTGTGTGTTAGTGTGAGTGTCTGTCTGACTATGTAGAGAGCAATGCTTTTTAGGGTAGCTACACTCCTTACAATTCTAAACTCGACCTTGGCAAAGTTGCTGATGTCACCCACCTAGGAATACACCTCTGGGAAGGTAGTAGCCCAGTAATCTCCGTAGCGCGTCCTGTAACTGCATTCCGCTGGATTGTGATTTAGAACTGTGGCAGGGTTCCATCCCCACCCATGGCAGTTCTGGATGTTTTCTGTGCATCCATGTCTGTATACGGAGCAATGCATTATATGCTAGTCACACGCAGTACATTTCACATGGCCCACTTTGGCAATCCAGCTGATGTCATTCTTTGTGAAAGACAGCTTTGCGGAAGGAGTTCCCTAGTAATCCCCATGGTGCATCCTATAACAACTTCATGCTGTAGTGTGGTATAGACCTCTGTCAGGGATTCTATACCCACACATGTCAGTCGTGTATGTTTTGTGTGTGTCTCACTGTCTGTGTAGGGAGCAATGCATTTTAGGGTAGTCACACACAGTACATTTCAAATGGCCTACTTCGGCAATCCTGTTGATGTAATTCATTGTGGAATACACCCTTGGGGAAAGAGTACTTCAGTAATGTGTGTGGCGCATACTATAACTGCGTAGTGCTGAGGTATAATAAACTAGTTAGGTAGGTGTTCTACTCCCAGATATGGCAGGTGTGTGTGGGTGTGTTCATACCTTGTATCCTGTGTAGAGGTGGAGGTGAGTGTGTGACACCTGTGGCCAATGTGGAGCAGGTTTGCATATATCTTATATGGCGGCCCTACTATATAGCACAATGTCTACCATGCAGGGATAACAGATGTGAAATAGCTGAGAGGCTGTGGTGCAAAGCCATACCCATACATGTGACATCAAGGCCAAGTAATCATATTTAGCAACCCCAGTTTTACCCCGAGCACACTATCAACCCATGTCTCATACGCACACACATGCCTAGGCAACAGCCAGTATGTGGGTAGTACACTGCATATTGGCCACTGATAGTAACCATGGAGTGATAGCAGTGGGCTACAGAGGGCATGTCCCCTGCCCATCTGTCCAATATGCACGTACATGCTGACAGTGCACCTCCCCCATGTTCCCCAATGGACACCTGCACCACCTGTGGTGCCATCACATGTCCCACAATGGACATACCATGCCTGACAACATGCCCTGTATGGACAGTTGCCACTGACACCAGGGAATGCTGTCAGCATGCTATCAATGTAGGTGCAGGTAAACCTGGTGCCCATTACCAGTCCCCATGACAGGGGGCAAGACTGACACATATGATGGTAATCTGTGTTCACAACATGGGCCAGACACCCCAGGTACAATTCCACATGTCACTGTACATGCATGTGGGAGGTGTGCACATCCCAGACACCGTCCATGTCATGGGGTAAGGAACACATACATGGCAAGTGATGCACAGCATTGGCCACACACAATAGTCACCCAGGTGACTGGATGAGGGAGACAGTACCCACCTGTATGGGCAAGAGCAGAAACTACATCCCTGAGACACAATGCAGACCATTGTCATGTGGCCTGATGCCAAGGTATACCCATTGCCTACCCTTGTATAACCTGCTGCCACAGTCGACCACCACACACCCATGCAGACATGCACCCATGCATGTCAGTACTGGCACCCTGTGTGTTTGTCTGTATGTTGTATGGTGTGTATGTTCACAGCCACACTCACTACAACCCCCATGTGCATACAGAAGCATGCTGTCAGATGTCAGACACCTTCTCATACCCTTTGCCCATACAACCTCCGTTTGACCCGTGTGGTGCATGTGGTACCCGCACAGTGATGTGGCAATCCCGCTACTGATGAGTTGTACACCTGGACCTGCCAAGTGTGTCGATGTGTGCATGTCCCTGTGAGAGTGTGGCTGTGTTGACGCTGGCACCTGTTCATGCTGACAGGTACATGTAAGTCACCTTCCATATAGCTACCGTATCCCTGTTGCAGATGTCACATACCATCACAGATATGTTCTGAGAGCTCCACAGCAGGTAACCCATGTGGTGCATCCAATAACTGCATCGAACTGTAAACACAGTACATAGTTGTCAGGGGTTTGAAACCCTGTGCTGGCAAGTGTGTGAAACAAATAAGCTGCAGTTTTACTCCCCCACCCCTCCCTGACATGTCTTTGCCTCTGTCTGTCTCTCCCACTCCCTCTCTGGTAGATGTGGAGACGTACACCAGCTTTGCTTAGGCAGCAGCATGTGTATTTTAAGTGATGCTCATGATCAGCTGATGGCCTCTGCGTGAATCTCAGCCCTCCCCTAGCTGATTGCATGTGGAACAGCTGTGGTAATATTCCCATAGCCAATTGCAAGGAAACACACTCCGATATCTAGGAACATCATGTTGGTGTTGACCCTTGTCATTCGCTGTGAGCAGAAACTAGATCTGTTGGTTGGCAACCAGCATCTGCGATGGATTGAGAATTTACCTTCAACAACATACACTGTGGAAACAGGGCAACACACAGGAGGGGGATGTGCTTGACCTGCCTACAGACTGTAAGTGCTGCTATACTGCATGTGGCGTACTGTTGGTTTAACAGTGTGTGTGTGGATATGTCTTTCCTATGTCTCCATACCTGCCATGTCAGTTCCATGTTTATGTGGAACCCCCATCTGCAGGGTCATCTGCAGACAGGTTCATAGGTTCATAGTTTCATAGGTTGGTATTAGGCTATCTGCCCTAAGGCCAGTACAAGCCTAGCCATAACAATTCCCTGGCTATTTCTTCCTGCACTATTTACTTTCCTGGACCCCTGTCTAGCAGGGCGACTGACATGATCCCCGGGGTGAATTTCATTTCTCCCATCCTATCATCAAGGTTCCTTTTGAAGAGTGCCAAAGAGGCGCTCTGCTTGACATGTATGGGCAGTCTATTCCAGAGTCTGGGAAGTCTCTAGGTCAGGAACCTATACCTCCAGCATGTTTTGTTTATTGTGATAACAAGGTTTAGATCCCTGGAGCATGTGGCTCTGAGGGATTGGGACTTCTTTAAGTGTAGCATGTTCAACAGCTCTGGGTTTGACATGGCCTTGTATGTTAAGCAGAGATCACCTCGGAGTAGACGATATGCGACAGAGTATAGCTGGAGTTTTTTAAGGTGGTCAGCATAGGGAATCTGCTTTAGGCCTGTGATTTTTTTAGTGAGGTATTTCTGTGGCCATTCCAGTTGTTGCAGATGTCTTGAGAGGTACATACCAAATGGGGTGTTGTATTCTATAATGGGTCTAATGAGGGATGAGTACAGTGAGACAATGACCTCCTTTTTTCCTTGATGAAAAGCCCTTAGTAATGAGGTGTGCCACATAGAATAATTTCCTGACTGTTGTGGCGATGTGGTTATTGAAGGTGAGACCATTGTCCACCTGTGTCCCTCAATCTCTTATCACACTTTCGGTGTTTAGTGTACTGCCACCTATGTGGTAATTCATGGGTACATGTTTATTCCCAGAGAGGATAACTATACATTTCTTGGCACTAAGCTTGAGCCCATGGCTCTGGCACCAAGTATCTGCTTCTGTAAGGCCCTTTTGTAGAATATGCACATCATTTGGGGATTCAATAATGGCTCCCAGTTTGCAGTCATCTGCAAACTTTTTTAGCCAGAGTCCCTTAGTGTTGGCCTGTACTTCAGAGAAGTAGATGTCAAACAAGAGAGGTCCCAGGACTGAACCCTGAGGTACCCCACTTGTCACTTGTCTGGAGTTAGATTTAGAGTCAGCTACTTTTACAGTGTGGATTCTGTCAGTAAGCCAGTTGGCAACCCATCGAGTGATATAGGGATTAATGCCCAGCTTAGTAAGTTTATCTATGATTCCAGAGTGGGGGATGGTGTCAAAGGCCTTGGCGAGGTCCAGATGGGCTGTGTGGACTGCCTTACCATCGTCCATGGCTCTGGAGACTGATTCGAACAAGTCAATCAGGTTCAGGAGACAAGATCGGCCCTTCACGAACCCAAACTGGTTGGGTTCCAGTGTTTGAAGGTTGCCAATGTCTTTGTTTATAAGTTCCATGATAATACATTCCATGGCATTGCAGATCAGGATCATCAGACTGATGGGGAGGTAGTTCCCTGGATCCAAGGGGGGTCCCCCCCTTGTGGACTGGGACAACTGTAGCTGTGCACCACTCAGTGGGCACGAAGCCTGACGTGAGGGTATGATTAAACATGACACTTAGGTGAGGTGCCAGTTCATTTTGTGGTTCATGTAGTACACAGCCTGGGATGTCATCTCGTCCCATGGATGCTGTATTCTTAGCTTTGGAGAGTGCATTTTTACCTGTGTGGCCATTATTAATGGAATTTGGCAATCTTCCGGTACTGAGATGGGCCATTTAGGGGGTGAGAGGGGGGTGAAGTTGGCACTGAATTGATCTGCCAGGATATTGGCAATATCCTTGGGATCAGTTTATTTAATGCCATTCTGTTGTAGCTCAGAGCAGATCTGAGCATTGCCATTTAGATTCTTGACATTGTTATAGAATGCCTTGTGGTTGTCTTTGGAATCTTTGGCAATTTTATTTTTGTAACTAGCTTTGTAGGATTTTATGAGGGATCTCAGCTACTTACTGAGACTGGTAAGGGAGTTTTTTGCATCCTGGGATTTTCCTCTTTTCTGCAACAGTTTCTTCCTTTTGTTGTAAAGTTTGTTTATGGAAGGGGACTACCAGATTGGCTTCCGTTTTTTGGAGGAGAGCATCTTGGTTATTTTGGGATGGCATGATTCATGCATGAGTGGATGTGCTCCTACAGTGCCTGAGTGTAGGACTCAGCAGTCGAACGTTCAGTTCCCATCTGCATGGGTGTCATGAATTTTGTAACTTCTGACTTGAGTAGCATGAAGTTGGCTTTGGAGAAGTTTTTTATGGAGGTTTCTTTACTGGGGGGGGGGTGGGATGTGGATGTCAAGGGTGATTAGCTTATGGTCTGACCTGAACAATGAGGGGGTGACCATAGGTGTGGAGCATCGATTTCCCATGTTGGTAATGACCAGGTCTAGGATATTGGAGCCCCTGGTGGGACTATGGATTAGTTGATCCAGGGCATTGGAATTTATGAATTCCAAGAACCGTTGGGCAAAGGTGTTGGTACACGAGTAGTTTTCCCAGTTAATGGCAGGGTAGTTGAAATCACACTGTATTAGAGTGTTTGGTTGTATATTAATATTTTCCAGTATGTTTAGAAAGGTGTAGTGAGAATCTTGGGGCATGGTGGGGGATCTGTAGCAAGTTACAATTTGGATTGCAGTCTTACCTAGTGTTAGTTACACCTGGAGAACTTCAGACGCATTGTGTTGGGCAACTAACCTGGTGGTGTGAATATCCTTGGTGAATATGGGCACTCCTCCACCTTTTGTGTTTTGATCCTGGATTGGTGACCGAAAAGTGTGGTAAGAGTTGTAGCCTGGTATTTCAGGGGTGCTCTCTGGAGCCTTAAACCAGGTCTCAGTTACCGCACAGACATCAATGTTCTCCATTTTTAGGAGTGCCTCGAGAGTGCATTTTGAGGTTTAGACTTCTAGCATTGAGTAGCATTACCTTCAGATTTTGCATGCTTGTACCTGTTACTGTGGTGGTTTTGTCCTTTGAACTTTGCCTAAAAAAGGCACTATAGGGGTGGCAAGAGCCTTAGCCAGTAACCTGAATCCCAGAGGCGACAGGTGTAGACCATATCTGGCAAAGCATCATGGTCTGATGATCATGTCGTCCCAGGCAGACAGATACTGGATCCCCTTTGAATGACACCAGAAGCTTAGCCAATTGTTGAAGTCAATAATTTTGTCCTTATATTGTGGTATCATTCTAGGCGAAGGCAGGATGCTACTCAGGGATATGGTCATACCTGCTTGGGCCACATGAGCCGAGAACTCTTCCGTGTCTCTTTTTATGTAGTCCAGGGAGGTACATCTCAAGTCATTCACTCCAACATGGACAATGACAAAGTCATATTTGTACTTGTTGTGGAGTGACTTGAGTGCATGAGTTATGTGGCGGATCCTGGCACCCGACAGGCAGCTGACTGTAATTTTCTCCTTGTTCAGCCTGGTGAGTGGGATGTCAGTGTGCCTGACTATAGAGTCACCTATGACTAAAGTGTTAGGTACGTTGTCTTGCCTTAGTGGCTGTTGCTGGGTGGCACACTGGTGTTGTGAGCTATGTGACACTTTGGTTGTGATTGCTGTTTGTTTGCATTTCAGCTTCGGAGGTCCTTGTTGCTTAGGCAGGTTACAGTTAAGGGCCTCCGCATATGTGGATTTAGTGTTGCTATGTGTGGGTGTTGGTGTGAGTTTAGAAGGGCTATGTGTTGCTTGAGATGTAGTGCAGGTGTTAACCTTCTCCTCTTGACTGTCTAGCACAATCTTGGATGGAGAGAGCTTTGCTTCCAGTTTGACTATGCAAGTGCATCTCTCACAGGTTGTAGTGTTGGGTGGTAGGAGGAGAGGGTTGTCTGTGTACATGAGGCAATTGCTGCATTGCCCCAGTTTGCCCAGATTCACCAGGTGGACAGGAGAGATCATTGGAAGCTGACCCTTGGACATGCCTGGTTTGGTGCTTTTTTTTGAAAAGTATAGGTGCTGTTTTCCCTTACCTTAGCAAGGTACTTTGCAGTTATAGGCTGTTTAGTTCCTATGATTAATTTCTCCTTATTAATAAGGAGAGTTGAGTGTTTGTATCAGTTTAAGGCTTCCTAGTGCTTTCCAGCAGGTATTAGAGCAAGTGCTAGTCACAGGGATGCTTAAGGGTAAGATGAAAAAAAAATGGTTTATCCTAAACACTACAGTGTGCACTAGAGAAGTTAGATGTGAAAGTAGGTAACTTAAGTTTTACCTGTCTAAAAAGTTAAGTTTTAGTGGAGAGTCACTATTTTTAAAATAGCAAGATAGATTGAAAGGGGGTGATCACTTCTGCATTCCGATACTATGGAATACAATAGAATGGCCAATAAATTTAAATATATATAATAGTTCAAACCAGGGAGCTATCACGGCACCAAAGTCACGGAAGTTAATCCACAAAGTCATGGAAGATAATCCACAAAATTCAGATAATGCAGATAAAATCCAGAATAAAAGTAGAATGTAAAAATATACAACTTTTATTAACATAGGTGAGCGCTTTCGCTAAGTAGCTTCATCAGACCTTATAACCACAGGAAACATCCAGCTCTTATATACACATAAATATACACAAGCCTGCCTAAAAACCAATTACTAAATAAATTAATTAAAATGCATTCTTAAAGGTAAAGGATACAATCAAAACAATTCTAACATAAAAACAACTATACAACCCAACACCCAATGGGATAATAACGAAAATATAAATGTCAGAAATAATACAAAAATAATACAGAAAGAAAAAAGTGCATACAAATATAAAAATGTATAAAAATATGCATAAAAGACACATACATATCATATAAAACAAATATAACCATATTTACAATTCAACTATTTATGCAGTCTCCTCCTTCTTAAAGCAGGCTTAATGGACGCTTTCTCATTTAACCCTAGACCCCTATCCGCTTGTAGAGTGATGATCCAACAAGTTTCTCTATACTCTGTATATGTCCTAACATCACCTTCTCTTATATTAACATTAATGGATTCAATGACCCTAAAGCCAAAGGTGTGTTGTGAGCCAAAACTATTAACATGTTTAGATAGGGCATTATTAGGGAGGTTCTTCCTGATGTTATAAAGATGCTCCCTCATCCTGTCTCATAGGACCCTATCTGTTTTTCCCACATAGAATGTTCCACAGTGGCTGCACTCAGCAAGGTAGACCACATGTGGGGTCAAACAGTTATGATGGCCTCTAAACCTAAAGCTCTTATGCAAGTCGGGATGAAGGAAATCCTCCCTGGTATTAATGTACCTACAGAATTTACATGAACCACATGGTTCAGTGTGACCAAAATCCACACTTACCTTACTCTGTTGACTATTACATAACATCCTCTTAAGGTTCTTGTGGTTCTTGAATCTAAATCTAGGGATCTCACCTACAATATTCCCTATATCATCATTAACTAACAAAATCGGCCAATACTGTTGAAAAAGTTTAGTGACAGAGCTAATGTCACTAGAATAATGTAGTGGAATTTTAACAGGCCTAACAATTCTGTCACAAGCAGATGCAGTAGACAGAATATTTAGACTGAAATAGGGTTTCGCTCTCATCTCCCTCAATGAAACCAGATCTTCCCATTGTCTTTGTAACTCTGTATGAGAATAACCCCTTGTTAAGAGGTTATCGCAAATCCTAGACAGCTCACATTGAAAGCCTGAATCCAAAGGATTCATCCTTGAGGCTCTAATACCTTGACCTCTTATCAAATTTTTAAATACATAACCTGGGTGCATACTTGTTCTAAAAAGTAGAGAATTCCTATAACAGGGTTTCCGAAACACCCCTGTATTAATAATACCTGAGTCCAACTTCTGAACAAACACATCTAGGTATTCAATAGAATCAAACAAAAATTTATAAGTGAAGCTCAGACAATTGATCAGACTATTCACAACTTCAAAAAAATCACAAAACGATTGCTGGGAACCTCCCCATAAAATAAACAAATCATCAACAAAACGCCTATAAAAAAGGACATCTTCATTGAATTGGGATTGTAAAAACAATACATCATCTTCCCATTGAGCTAGAAACATATTGGCGTAGCTATTGGCACAAGATGTGCCCATAGCTACGCCATGTTTCTGTAGATAGATATCCTTCCCAAAAATAAACACATTATTATTGAGTACTGTTTCTAAAAAGAAACAAATAAGGTCTATTTGTGTATAGGAATAATCACTATGTATACCCAGATATTTCTTGACACACTGAATGCCATAATCATTAGGTATCATAGTGAATAAAGATGTTACATCCATAGTAACAAAAGCTATATTACTTGGATCTGGAACGTCCTTCAAGTACTGATAAAGGTCTATCAAGAATTGCTTCGTATCTCTTAAGACTGTAGGATTCAAACTAATTATAGGTCGTAAATATTTCTCTACATAAAGGGAGAGTGGTTCTGTAACCTAACCATTTCCTGCCACTATGGGCCTCATTGGGGGGGTCAGTGGGATGTTTGTGTATCTTCGGGAGTCCCTGAATAATGGGAATTAAGGGATTATCTACATTTAAAAACTTAAACATATCTTCAGAGATGAGGTTAGCTATCCTAATATCAATTATATCATCTCTAACTGTGTTAATAACCCTATGCACATCAAGGACTGAAATTTTCTGATAAAATGTTGCATCATCTAACATCCTATACATTGCATTCTCATACTTGACAGTGTCCATCAAAACTATCCGGCCGCCTTTATCGGCAGGTCGGACTACTAAAGTATCATTATTCTGTAAGGCAGAAAGTGCTTTCCTTTCCTTAAAAGTCAAATTATGTTTCAAAGATGTTCTTAAACCACCTGTTCTATCATTATAATAATGAAATATTACATCTTCAGTTAACCTACAATAAGCCTCTACTAATGGATGGTTAAGAGGTACAAAGCTGCTCGGTCGCCTTAAATATGAATCAGGTCTTGTACTATCTTCAGTGTCACTAGTTGAATTACCATAAATAAATTTAAGCATAACATCTCTACAGAATAATTTCAAGTCTAAGATGGTATCTGCAAGACAACTAGGTCGAGAAGGTATAAAATTCAGACCTTTATGCAAAACATTGCTCTCTTCTCATGTTAAAGTATAACTAGAAATATTAAAAATCAATTAGGAAGTGTCTTGCCCCACATTTTCTTTAAATTCTGATTCGAATGCAACTTCCCTGACAACTTCCTTTTGTGTCTGTTTCTGCTCGTGGACCTGCCCCTTCCCCCTCCTCTGTTCATACAAACAAGTATTGGAAAAGGAAGTTGATTCTCTGAAACCTCTAAATTATTAGGATGCAACACAGGGGTGTCCATTTTAGTACCAAAAACTTTAGGTCTAACAACGCGTTCTTCTACTTGAGGTACATTATTCGTACCTGAAGCCTTCAGTATAACTTGTGGATAAAGATTCAACTGACTCTTAATAACACTACAGTCATTTTCATCATTACCATGAGAATGGGCATCTGATGGCTTACCCTGTGAGTTCTGCTTATTAACTAGCGATAGACCATCACAAACATTCTCTACACTGAACACACTATTGCCATCAGGTTCAGAAATAATAGCCTCAGCTGGTATAAGGGTAGGTGGGTCACTGATACTCGAAGGCATTTGTATATGATCACAGTTAAGAACAGTTACTACCCCCTTCCCCACAGAAATGCTCTTACTTAAATCAGCTGCATTATTTGTAACATTCCTATCAGACATGGAAAAAACATTACTAACAGAATGTCCAGTACAGGGCCATAAAAACACATGGCCGGCCTTAAAGTCAGTAGAGTCTCTAATAATTTTAGTTTTCTTCTGATGTATCAAATTCCGTTCGAAAACAGCGACATTATCCAAAAGTCTTTAGAAGAAAGAGGCATAGACATTCACACTAAAGCGCACAAACAAGTCAGACTGTTTTTGCATTAAGAGGGCATATAAACGCTCCTCTTCAGGTTTGAAAAAGTCTATGAGTAACTTCATGTAACTGGCACTCACCTCCTGATTAAGTTTCTGCCAACGTGCCAAGAGCTCAGGATATTGAGAGCCTTGGCTAGGCATGTTTAAAACTCGCAGTCCACGAGGAACAATGTTTCTACTAAGACATGCTTCAAAATGTAGACGCTGAAGTTGCAGCCGCTTATAGCGTAAAAACAATACCTCAAGTTCCTCTATATATGAGCGTGCACTTTCTAACTCTTCCATGGTTTTAGTGTTGTCATTCTCAATTGCACAACAGTCAGTTCCCCACAGACTGACATGGTCTCTATTCAAATACTGTTCAAACCTATCAGACAATGTATCGGCACATGGGCTATGCCTCCTTTCAGACAATGCAGCCTCTGATTGGTTCTTCACACCAGTATTGACCTCTCCTGCTGGAACATAATCAAGTTCAATATCCGTAGTTTTATCTGTAGCCATGTCCCCCAAGTCCGTTAATAAAAATAAAACAAGTGTAATACTCAAACAAAACAGCACCAACAGTCCCAGGGAAAAAAGCTCCATGGTAAGTAAAAAAAAACGAGATGTCAGTATATATAATAGTTCAAACCAGGGAGCTATCACGGCACCAAAGTCACAGAAGTTAATCCACAAAGTCACAGACGATAATCCACAGAATTCAGATAATGCAGATAAAATCCAGAATAAAAGTAGAACGTAAAAATGTACAAATTTTATTAACATAGGTGAGCGCTTTCGCTAAGTAGCTTCATCAGACCTTATAACCACAGGAAACATCCAGCTCTTATATACACATAAATATACACAAGCCCGCCTAAAAATCAATTACTAAATAAATTAATTAAAATGCTTTCTTAAAGGTAAAGGATACAATCAAAACAATTCTAACATAAAACAACTATACAACCTTGAACTGTTTGATATGTTTCGGATATTGCCCTGACTTTGTACAGCTGTAATGGCCTACTGTTAGACCATTGTAGCTGTGTTGCAGGGGGTCCTGGGGTCAAGAACTGCATGGATATTGCATTGCGCAGCATATCTGTTACGGATGTGGTGGGGGGGAACATAGCAGTCATCACCAGGTTCCCCTCAGCTGAGCCCCCACCCCCATCAACTGTGCATAAGGTCAGTTATTTTGTGGTGGTGGTTCCGGTTGTTATTCCTATCTGGTGCTGCAATTCACATATCTATCCGTATATATATATGTATATATATATATATATATATATATATATATATATATATATATATATATATATATAGTTATATCTAAATATATGTGGACATATGTAGCCACCCACCTACATACCATTGATGTGATATTATGTATGTGTGAGTCAGACATTTACATGTACCTGTGTATCTCTAGATTTACAGATCTATTACTGTCCATATGTCCATGCATGAGTGGCTTACAATATTGGCCTGTCCCACATTCGTCTGGCCAATTGACGTGGATGATGTCAGGCATGTGGTCAGTCAGGAATGCCTATACATTACAGTTGCAGACATCATGTTGTTCAGATTATGTGTATTACAACAGATCACTGTTTAACTAGCAATGTTTTACATGCATATGAACAATATTTCACGTGTTCAGATATGTACCCCACTTTTGTCACACTGTGACCACAATGTTTGCAATAAGAGGTTGAGTGTTGTGATATTAGTACAATTCCCCTTATGCAGATTGACTGTGCTGCATGATATATCTGGGAATACATGGGATGTCTGTATATCCAACATGGTGTAGTGTTAATTCACTATGATTGTGGTATGCAGGGTCCTGGATTTGGGCCATGCAGTGGCTGACAATTACGTTACAGGGTTGAACAAGGGTGGTGGGCTGCAGGGTGATTAAGGCACTTGTAAGCAGTCGTGAGCATGTTTGCGCGATAGTATGCGTCACCAGCTGCAGGTAACAGCCAGTTACACCAGGTTAGCTTCGACATTGGTTACTTTGTGTACGCAGTGCTCACCGTCACACAAACACAGACATCAGGTTACATATGCCTACAGATAGTTTGCATCAGATTTGCTGAGCCTGGAGATGTAAACTCGCTTACTAGTGCTGACATATGCTTGCAACAGCTTAGTGCTGCTTAACCTAACTACTGCTGTATGCATTATGATACCGACATGTCACATGTGCATTTCCTGCAGTACACCTGTTTTTATATATATATATATAGATATATATATAGATATATATATATATATATATATATATATATATATATATATATATATATTTATATGTTATTTCATGGCCGTAATATACTTCAGTTCATGTATATATGTTATTCCGTGGGTTATGCAACATACATATTACCCATAACGTGGTTTGCCATGGGAAATTGTATGTCTCAGTACCTTCCCTGTGTCCCCCTCTCCTTTCTCGCTGACATCCATGGGCCAGTCACATTAGAACAGGTTCATCCAACCACGGCACGCCTCAGTCCATAATGTTGTATCCATCACCCCCCCCCCCTAGTCCCTCTCCACTTCAGTCACCCTTCCTACAGGTTCCAGTCTAATCTAACCACACCACTACACATTGCCCACTATCCACTTCTCGGGACCCTTAGCGTATGTTGTCTCAACCCATGGATCTTCAGGCTTCCCACACATGTAGTCCATGAACATACATCACCGTCTGTGCTTACTTTTTAAGCATGGTATGTTACCCCAAGGACTCTTTTTGGCAGATGTTTGGGGTCGTCCCACCAGGGATGGATGTGCATTTGTTTAAGAGTAGACTTAGCAGGGTGACACTGTTTCTCCCACTGGTAGTATCCTGTCAGTAGTTTGGGAGCCAGTGCTATACTTAGCGGTGTGTATTATTAGATTTGCATGATAATTGCCTTTTGGCATTGATTTCTCCTTCACCACTTGTTATATATGTGTCATGTATCCTCGACACATGTGTACGGACACTGTATGGGGTCCTGGAAACTTCTACACTTTATTACATTAACACCTCACATCTGGACTTACTGCTGTATTTCAGTTCACATATGTATGTTCTGTTATCAGTTATGGCACATATGACTGTATACTGATGCCTTTCACAGGTTCAGTTTGGTTATACTATGGTGAGGACATGTTTACTACTACCCCATTCTTATGTATGTCTGTTATGGCTTGGTGGATAGCTACTGGGACCGTGGTGTATAGGGTCCTGGGTTTGTGACCTGCATGGCTGTTTATTTTGTTGCTGGGCTGACAAAGGCCCAATGGATACAGAGTGATTAAGGCACTCTAAAGCAGTTGTAAGGCCTTATGCCTGCATACTAGTTCATAGACATGCCTACTATTGCCTATTTGTGCTTACACCTGCTTACAAGTGCCTTATTCCATCTGACACAGATAAGTCACATGTGCATTTCTTGCGGTACTCCAGTTCATATATATCAGCTATTTAGTGGGTCTTGCAACAAAAATATTGGTTATAATGTGCTTTGCCATGTAAAATAGACTGTGCTACAGTGGGACCCGAACCAGGAATGCCTGCTCATTGGTCGGATGCTCTACCCACTAAACTATTGCTGTTCTGCTTCATTTGCATATTTCTACCATATTGTAATACCCATGTTTCCTTCCCCCAGCCCCCGAGCTCCACGTATACAGTATCCATCCATTCCCCAGCATCCATCCATAGCCCAGCCATACCACACCTCCATATATTTCCCTGTCAGCACATGTCGGTACTCCTCCATTATACTGTCTCGACCCAAGCTTCTGCAGCCTCTTTATCCATTTAGTCCACATACATTCGAGCCTTCCCTTGATCCTCCTCCGGTACTGGTGGAAACATCTATTTGACCCTCAAAGTTTGCTTCGTCCTGCCAGGTACTGACATGTTGTTGTGTCATTTGTAGACTTTGCTGGTCTACACTGTTTGTCTCACTGGTAGCATCCTGCCAGTGTTTTGAGAAGCAGCGGTTTCCTCACACACCAGGCCAGCCTTATTTCCCAGTTCCGCGGAACCAATGCCCCAGGTGTGACATTCTGTGCATGAAGCACACCCACATGCCCCCATGGCTTGCACCATTATTCATTCTTCTCTTCACTATTATGCAAGACTACTGTTCTCACAGGTATAGGAAATGGAACACCCCTAGCTGAGAGGAAAGAGGATTGGTGCGTTTAAACAGCTGATTGACAGTGTGATGATTGAATGATTGTTTCAACAGTAAAGGAAGCAAGCACTATAAAAAGGAACTTCCAGTCCCAATCTCTACGATCTGAAGAAGATACCGAAAGCGCTTATCATTTGGAATACATAAGGACTGTTTTATTCTACATCAAGATTTTAACTTGACATGAAGATTTTAACTTGTCCTACAATAAAAGGATTTTAACTGCCATTAAAGCTAGAAGCTTTTATTGTTGACGTAAGTTTTAGTTCATACATCCAAGAATTTTGAACTTGACATGGATTTAACTTGTCCATTCACCATGAATATCTTTCCCTCACAGCAAAGTGTAGCAGAGTCTGGGTGAGCCTTTCCAATAAAGCCTGAGTTGTGCCGTTGGTTCCATGTGTTACCAAAGGAGCATCTATCTGTGGACTGCAGATGGTAGTGTGAGGATTACAGTCTGTAGATGGTGAAAGCCGTGACAGTTACTGGCATCTTATCCCTCATAGGACATATGTTGCCACAAACCCTGCTACAACAGTAAATGTATGAGGTTATCACAGCAACATGTCATTATTGGCCCTGTGTATGTGCTGCCAGCCACAACTCTGCCAACCTGTGTACATATGTCGTGCATGACATGGTGCGTATGTGCTGTACACCAAAATTAGTGTCATCATATCCACTAACAAGCCAGTGAGATATCAGACCGCCCCACATATTATGTACACCAGGGGTTATATTTGATGACATAACCTGGAAATTCCATGGATGTTTGCACAGTCCTACGTGTGTGTGTGGGCATCAGTGTTACAGACAGCAGGTAGCAATAACTTCTACAGGAGAACCAGCACACTCAGGGCAGCTACATATGTGAAGGAGGTTTAGGAACTACAGAAAGAGTGTGAGTAGAGCCATGTTATGCTTTGTATAGTACTGGTGTTACAGGATGTGTGTGTACATACTACTTTACCTTGGAATGCAGTCTGTCTGCATAGCCCTCAACTGTGGGTCTATCCTCTTGGTGGCCAGAGGTGTACCTAACATGTGTTGTCTGTCCACCACACAGGTCCTGTGTCTGATATCCCACTGGAAGTGTGTGTGTGTGTGTGTGTGTGTGTGTGTGTGTGTGTGTGTGTGTGTGTGTGTGTGTGTGTGTGTGTGTGTGTGTGTGTGTGTGTGTGGAGTGCTATCAGTACATGACCTACATATCAAGCTTTGCACATATGACATGCTGTGGGGGGGTGTTCCGTAGTGGGCTGTGAGTATATCACACTGCCATTGCTGCCATCAGTCCATGTATGTTGTATCCCCCACACATATGGTGGGGCTGGGGCCATATATGTGTGGGCATCACCTACACAATATGTGTGTGCTCTTATGCACTCCAGAGGCCAGTGTATGTAACAGTGGTATATGGCCCTGTATTACTGTGTCTGGGGGGGAGCACCATAAATGACATAGGCTGTTAAATATGTGCGGGTATCAGGGGTGAGCTGCCATAAGGTATCTGAATGTAAATTACTGTATACTTCACCTATATGTACATCACGTACATATATTTGGTTACTGCAAGCCTACTGCCACCTGCCAGACAGACCGTTCTGTTTGTCAGTGTGCATGTGATGGTGTCAGTTATGCCTTGTTATGTCACAGTTACAACCCATGTGGTCACACGATGTCTTTACCTCCCACTGTTGTAGTACAGAGTGTAGATAGCGTCTGCTGAACTATACACTTGCATTACACACTGTTAATTGTTTGGTATTCTATGGCCCAGTCAGTTCTCACTACTGTACAAATCTAAGGACTTGGCCTGGACAGAGATGGTTGTGAACCTTTCTAGACCACTGCATTAGTATAACTGTTTCACTGTTGCATTCCTCTGTTTATATGGATGTCACTTTCTGAACAACTATATGACATGGCATGTAGAACTGTCATGGTACACAATGAAAGTTATTCCATTTCTGCCAACCTGTGTGTGTAGTTTACCCAATGACCCCTCTGTGGGTATATGTTGCAGGCAACAGTCATCATTTGTATGGGTGGCCCATACAGTGTCCAGTTGTTCAGTGGTTGGCTGTAGGCATAGTGGCTGTTCCATATTTTGTGCACCAACTACATATGTATCCTACTGTACATATATCTGTGTGTGTATATGTAGTCACATGTATATCCATATATATATATATATATATATATATATATATGTGTATATATATATATATATATATTATATATATATATATATATATATATATATATATATATATATATATATATATATATATATATATATATATACACACATATGTATGTATGTATCTACATATCTGTGTCTGTGTATCTTGTATCCTGGGGATGTTGCTGGCTAACACAGTTTACATTTCCTATGGGAGGCAGAATGTACTGCATGATATGTCAACAATACCAACCTGACAGGTGGGATGTTGTACTCTTAACTTCCTGTGCCCATGTTGTGTCAGGTCCTGGTTACGGGATCTGCAACACTTGGCAGTGTATTGCAGGGTGGATGTGTTTGGCTGTGGGTGGGGGGGATGCCTACTAGTACAAGACATATAGTGTGTGGGGCCTCTCAACTCCAGTAACGGTGCATGTATGGCCATATGTACCGATATAATTATATATATCTGCTGACATATATGTAACTATGTCCGTATATACCGACATAGCTGTATATATGCATACACATATGTAATATGCTGTGTATATATAGACATATAGGTGTAGACAGATATATGTGTCGATGTAGCCATTGGCATGTATATATGTCCATATATAGTAATATCTATGTTTATAGTGTTAGAAAGCTATATATATATATATATATATATATATATATATATATATATATATATATATACACATATACAGATATGTTGTAGCAGTGTAGATAGTATTATATTTACACACAGATACATCTAGATGATGGTATACATTCTTTGTACAGTTGCATGACTGGACTGGTTGATATGTTTTAGATATTGCCCTGACTTTGTACAGCTGTAATGGCCTACTGTTAGACCGTTGTAGCTGTGTTGCAGGGGGTCCTGGGGTCAAGAACTGCATGGATATTGCATTGCGCAGCATATCTGTTACGGATGTGGTGGGGGGGAACATAGCAGTCATCACCAGGTTCCCCTCAGCTGAGCCCCCACCCCCATCAACTGTGCATAAGGTCAGTTATTTTGTGGTGGTGGTTCCGGTTGTTATTCCTATCTGGTGCTGCAATTCACATATCTATCTATATATATATATATATATATATATATATATATATATATATATATATATATATATAGTTATGGTTATATCTAAATATATGTGGACATATGTAGCCACCCACCTACATACCATTGATGTGATATTATGTATGTGTGAGTCAGACATTTACATGTACCTGTGTATCTCTCTAGATTTACAGATCTATTACTGTCCATATGTCCATGCATGAGTGGCTTACAATATTGGCCTGCCCCACATTCGTCTGGCCAATTGACGTGGATGATGTCAGGCATGTGGTCAGTCAGGAATGCCTATACATTACAGTTGCAGACATTATGTTGTTCAGATTATGTGTATTACAACAGATCACTGTTTAACTAGCAATGTTTTACATGCATATGAACAATATTTCACGTGTTCAGATATGTACCCCACTTTTGTCACACTGTGTCCACAATGTTTGCAATAAGAGGTTGAGTGTTGTGATATTAGTACAATTCCCCTTATGCAGATTGACTGTGCTGCATGATATATCTGGGAATACATGGGTTGTCTGTATATCCAACATGGTGTAGTGTTAATTCACTATGATTGTGGTATGCAGGGTCCTGGGTTTGGGCCATGCAGTGGCTGTCAATTATGTTACAGGGTTGAACAAGGGTGGTGGGATGCAGGGTGATTAAGGCACTTGTAAGCAGTCGTGAGCATGTTTGCGCGATAGTATGCGTCACCAGCTGCAGGTAACAGCCAGTTACACCAGGTTAGCTTCGACATTGGTTACTTTGTGTACGCAGTGCTCACTGTCATGCAAACACAGACGTCCAGTTACATATGCCTACAGATAGTTTGCATCAGATTTGCTGAGCCTGGAGATGTAAACTCGCTTACTAGTGCTGACATATGCTTACAACAGCTTAGTGCTGCTTAACCTAACTACTGCTGTATGCATTATGATACCGACACATCACATGTGCATTTCCTGCAGTACACCTGTTTATATATATATATATATATATATATATATATATATATATATATATATATATATATATATATACATATGTTATTTCATGGCCGTAGTATACTTCAGTTCATGTATATATGTTATTCCGTGGGTTATGCAACATACATATTACCCATAACGTGGTTTGCCATGGGAAATTGTATGTCTCAGTACCTTCCCTGTGTCCCCCTCTCCTTTCTCGCTGACATCCACGGGCCAGTCCCATTAGAACGGGTTCATCCAATCACGGCACACCTCAGTTCATAATGTTGTATCCATCATCCCCCCCTGGTCCCTCTCCACTTCAGTCACCCTTCCTACAGGTTCCAGTCTAATCTAACCACACCACTACACATTGCCCACTCTCCACTTCTCGGGACCCTTAGCGTATGTTGTCTCAACCCATGGATCTTCAGGCTTCCCACACATGTAGTCCATGAACATACGTCACCATCTGTGCTTACTTTTTAAGCATGGTATGTTACCCCGAGGACTCTTTTTGGCAGATGTTTGGGGTCGTCCCACCAGGGATGGACGTGCATTTGTTTAAGAGTAGACTTAGCAGGGTGACACTGTTTCTCCCACTGGTAGTATCCTGTCAGTAGTTTGGGAGCCAGTGCTATACTTAACGGTGTGTATTATTAGATTTGCATGATAATTGCCTTTTGGCATTGATTTCTCCTTCACCACTTGTTATATATGTGTCATGTATCCTCGACACATGTGTACGGACACTGTATGGGGGTCCTGGGAACTTCTACACTTTATTACATTAACATCTCACATCTGGACTTACTGCTGTATTCCAGTTCACATATGTATGTTCTGTAATCAGTTATGGGACATATGACTGTATACTGATGCCTTTCACAGGTTCAGTTTGGTTATACTATGGTGAGGACATGTTTACTACTACCCCATTCTTATGTATGTCTGTTATGGCTTGGTGGATAGCTACTGGGACCGTGGTGTATAGGGTCCTGGGTTTGTGACCTGCATGGCTGTTTATTTTGTTGCTGGGCTGACAAAGGCCCATTGGATACAGAGTGATTAAGGCACTCTAAAGCAGTTGTAAGGCCTTATGCCTGCTTACTAGTGCGTAGACATGCCTACTATTGCCTATTTGTGCTTACACCTGCTTACAAGTGCCTTATTCCATCTGACACAGATAAGTCACATGTGCATTTCTTGCGGTACTCCAGTTCATATATATCAGCTATTTAGTGGGTCTTGCAACAAAAATATTGGTTATAATGTGCTTTGCCATGTAAAATAGACTGTGCTACAGTGGGACCCGAACCAGGAATGCCTGCTCATTGGTCGGATGCTCTACCCACTAAACTATTGCTGTTCTGCTTCATTTGCATATTTCTACCATATTGTAATACCCATTTTTCCTTCCCCCAGCCCCCGAGCTCCACGTATACAGTATTCATCCATTCCCCAGCATCCATCCATAGCCCAGCCATACCACACCTCCATACATTTCCCTGTCTGCACATGTCGGTACTCCTCCATTATACTGTCTCGACCCAAGCTTCTGCAGCCTCTTTATCCATTTAGTCCACGTACATTCGAGCCTTCCCTTGATCCTCCTCCAGTACTGGTGGAAACATCTATTTGACCCTCAAAGTTTGCTTCGTCCTGCCAGGTACTGACATGTTGTTGTGTCATGAGTAGACTTCGCTGGTCTACACTGTTTGTCTCACTGGTAGCATCCTGCCAGTGTTTTGAGAAGCAGCGGTTTCCTCACACACCAGGCCAGCCTTATTTCCCAGTTCCGCGGAACCAATGCCCCAGGTGTGACATTCTGTGCATGAAGCACACCCACACGCCCCCATGGCTTGCACCATTATTCATTCTTCTCTTCAGTATTATGCAAGACTACTGTTCTCACAGGTATAGGAAATGGAACACCCCCAGCTGAGAGGAAAGAGGATTGATGCGTTTAAACAGCTGATTGACAGTGTGATGACTGAATGATTGTTTCAACAGTAAAGGAAGCAAGCACTATAAAAAGGAACTTCCAGTCCCAATCTCTACGATCTGAAGAAGATACCGAAAGCGCTTATCATTTGGAATACATAGGGACTGTTTTAGTCTACATCAAGATTTTAACTTGACATGAAGATTTTAACTTGTCCTACAATGAAAGGATTTTAACTGCCATTAAAGCTAGAAGCTTTTATTTAATCTGTTAGACTGGTTAAGCTGTTATCACAGTTCATCACAGTCACATAGCAGCTACTACAGCTTCATTGTGGATACTCTTTATATCAGACCAAAATAATTGGATACTTTGAAGCCATCATAAGACTGGATACTTTGGAGCCATCATTTTGCTATGGTATAACTGCATTCACAGCATGAATATCTTGTAAGTGCATTTAATTTAAGTACTGGAAATGCATGTAAGTTTTTTACTATATATGTTGCACTTTTAAGTTTTATATCATTTAACCACACTACCTATTCTCCAAGAGAACTTTACTTCATTGGCCATTGTTGTACAGCGTTTCATTTTGAATACTGTTCTCACAGTATGTTTGGACAGGCACTGTTCATTGATACACATAGACTGCTCGGAATACTGTGATTGAGCAATGTGCATGTTTGCTGGCATTAATCTACATACTTGAATACATTTTCTATACTGTTGAATGACTGTGCTGGATGATATGTTTGTGATAGCAGCTGAATGTGTATCTGCCATGCCTTAGTGGTAACTCACTTAGACTATAGTGTGCAGGGTGGGGGGGGGGGTTGGAACCTGGGAGTGCAGATTAATTTGTTAATGGCCACCATGAGAGATGTTGGCTACAGAGTGCCTAAGGCACTGTAAAGGAAGTGTAGGCGGGTATGCGCTGGTGTGCGCAAAGCTCAGCCTTGCTGATCTCCGGTTATGGCATCTTACACTGAGTTGGCCTCCACATTGCTTAACCAGTGTGAGCATTGCTTACCGCCACCCAAACAGGCATAGCCCCACTTGCTGCTACATACCCCTGCGCTACTTCATGTATTTAGTTCACATTTATTGTCTGGGACAATCCGACTGTATGCTTCTCCATTGTCAGTGGTGGCCCAGGGAGTGGAGCTCCACAGCAAACCCCAGCTACACATTACACGTACTACTGAGGTGTATACATTCATAGAAAGTAACAGACTTAACATAGCTATGTACCACATTCTTTATGCTTAGTTTACATTAACATGTCAGTATTATACATGCTTAGGTCAGATTTACATGTCAGGTATGACTGTTGACAAAGGTCAGTTTAAGGTGAAGTGAGATTCCAGTGTAACAGTTCTGGATAGGTTGCACTCAGGTATTCGGGTTAGGTTTAGTTATGCCATACCTGTGTGGTAGAGTAGAAGAGAATAGTGAAGGAGTAGGTAGGTAGGTAGAGGGGGGACATTGTCACTGTATAGTAGGCTATTGGAATGATTGGTGGGGGAGCAATAGTGAAGGTATGCAGGATGTTGGGATTTGTATGCGAGGCAGGACAGGAGGTGTCGGTTTCACTAGTTGGTGTAGGGGTATAGAGTGTTAGTTGGGGGGGAATTCACCAGGTGGTGAGCATGTGCTGATCCAAGTGTGCTTGAGGTGTTCCTTCATGTGTTATTTACATGTGTTGTGTGGGACAGCTGAGGTAATACACGTGGGTGGGGGGTCACAGATTCTGTCAATATAGCTGGAGAAGAGGATGTCACCTACTTGTGACTGTGAACATTATTAGTAATGAAACAACGGTCAATATGTAAGTGGTGTTAATGGGGCACACAGAGGGGCAGATAGTAGGGGAAATATCCAGGGATGTGCAGGAAGGCTGACGGCAAGATCCACAGGTGGCCATTTCTTCTGCATCAACAGCTGTGTATATACACTGCATTTGGAGGTAGGTTTGGACACTCACATCCCTGGGTGGGGTGAGGACAGCAATAATACCTTGTGATGCCAATTCGTTCGGCTTACATGCCTACAATGGGGTGTTGCGACCATGTGTTCTTTGGTGTTATTTAGTGGGATTTGCAACAACACATCTGGTTATACCGTACTTTACCATGTAAAATAGAGTGTGCTGCAGTGGGGACTCGTACCGGGAGTGGCTGCTCGTTAGGCGGCATCTCTGCCCAATGCACACTATTGCTTACATCCCTGGGGCAGTCCGAATAGAACTGCTGCAGCCAACACCTGCATGCCTAGGCCCATAATTTCATACTCATAGTCCTCCCCCCTGCACCTCCTCTACAGCAATCATCCTTACTATGGGTGCAGGTCGGGTCTAAACACACCACTACACACTGCCCATTCTCCACTTCACGGGACCCATCTTGTACATTGTCTCGACCCATGGGTCATCAGGCTTTCCCACCCTTGTAGTCAGGGTACATACACGCTCCACCTTGAAAGGTCATTGCACGGGCATCCGCCTATTATAAGACAATTTTTGGGGTGTCCTGCAAGGGATGCTCCTGTCTCTGTTCCAAGATTAGACTTAGCGGGTCCACTGTGTCCCCCCCCCCCTCTGATTGTATCCTGCCTGTCGTTTGGGGAGCAGTGGATTGTTTCCATTGTGTGTTTGTTTGCATGTTTCCCCTGTCAGGCTGGGGGGGGGGGGTTAATGCTACTTGTTACATATTTGTTGATTGGGCCTCTCACCCCCATTGCCATGGCCTGTGAACATGTCATTCTTAAGTGCTGTATCATATCATAGCTATAGATCTGTGTATATATACACATATATATATATATATATATATATATATATATATATATATATATATATATATATATATATATATATACACACACACACACACACATATTTATATATATATATATATATATATATATATATATATATATATATATATATATATATATATATATATATATATATATATATATATATATATATATATATATATATATATATATATATATATATATATATATATATATATATATATATATATATATATATATATATATATATATATATATTGCTGTATCTATATATATCTAGAGACATGTGGATGTATGGGTGTCTGGTGTCTGCATATGTATATATCTATATGTGGGTATTATATATATGTCTCTATGTTATACATTTGTACTACAGGGAGGGAGAGGTATATATTTATTTTGTTATGGGTATATATATATATATATATATATATATATATATATATATATATATATATATATATATATATATATATATATATATACACACACACACACACACACACACACACACACACACACACACACACACACACACACACACACACATACCTCTACATATTTAGCTACATATCCTGTAATGTTGACTGGTATTGCTGGATACTGTGTTTCGTGTGCATACCGGCCAACCTTGTGTGCCACGTATGCTTTGCGATACCTACAACTAAATTCATTAGTGTACACAGAGTCACACGTGAAATCTATTGTTAGTACCAGGAATACATTCGTCCCATGCGAGACAACCCGAACATCGGGTATTCAACTTTCATCTACACCCAGAGTTACATGGGTACCCAAGGCTATGTGCATGGACTACGGCGTGTGCCAGAAATAGGATACTTGGGTCGGGACAACATACGGGATGGGTCCCATGGAGGTGGGGGGGGATGTGTGGTAGTGTGGTAGCTACGGGCTGGTAACCAGGGTAGGAATGGTGGCTGCGTGTGTGCAGTGGGTGGGGGGAAGCGGAACTGTGGGTAATGAATGTATGGGTCGGGGATGGCCTGGGTTGGATGGGCCTGTACTGCTCGGCCCGCCTAGTGGGTGGGGGAGAGGAGTATGTAATGTCAACATGTGAAACATAACAGAGGGCTAATTTAAATCCCTGTTTCAATGACACACGTACAATACAATGAGCTTGGTAGTGTATTTCAGGGCAGACATGTTTGGCTGAGCAGGGGGGTATGCCAATTCATACGTGACGTATATTGTTTGGGGCCTCTCAAGCCCATTAACGGTGCATGTGGACATATATGTTTCTGTTCATCTACCATTGCTATCTACAGATGTCTGGCCATATATACCTCTGTGGGTATATATATTTGCTTACATATTTCTAACTATGTCTGTATATACCTACGGAGACATATATCTGCATACATATATGTAACTTTCTCTGTATATGTGGACATAGATGTTGACATATATATATGTAGTTGTCAGCATTTACATGTATATCTGTTCATATATTTGTATATATATGTATATATCTCTGGATATTTATATATATATATATATATATATATATATATATATATATATATATATATATATATATATATATATATATATATATATATATATATATATATATGTGACTATATCTATAGATATGTTGTATCCATTTAGATAGTAATATATTTGCACACACTTGTCTATCTAGCTGTAGGTATACATTCTCTGTACTGTTGCATGACTGGGCTGGGGTTATGTTTCTGACAACATACAATTTATGCATATCTGGCATGGCTTAGTGATAAATCATTTTGTGTATGGTGTGCATGGTCCTGGGTTTCGGCCTTGCAGAAGCTGTTTGTTTTGTTGCTGGGTAGAACACCAGCCGTTGGATATGCTGTGCTTAAGGCACTTTAAAACAGTTGTAAGTAGGTTTGCACAGAGGTAAGCACTGCTAACTTCTGGTCACAGTGTCTTACACCCAGTTAGCTACTCTTTTGCTTAGTCTGTGTCGGCAATGCTTAACCCTGCGCAAACATACTTACACACACTTACTAGTGCTTACATATGCTTACTACTGCTTATCTGTGCTTACGCCTGCTTACTGCTGCCTTATTCATTATGATACTGACTCTTCACATGTGCATTTCCCGCAATACTCATGTTCATAATAATGTGTGTTATTTAGTGGGTTTTGCATTACAAATATTGCTTATACTATGCTTTCCTGTGTAAAATAGACTGTGCTGCGCTGGGACTTGAACTGGGAATGCCTGCTCGTTAGGCGAACGCTCTGCCCACTACACTATTGCTGACATGCTTCATTTGCATATATCATCCTTGTTATCCTCTTCAGCCTTTTAGGCTGCTTTTACCATGGCTAAGCAATGGGCATACTCGCACACCTATGGTTAGCTGTACTCGGAGCTTTAGACACAAATATGGGGGGTTCTTTTTTTGATTGCTGTTGCTGTTGTACACATGTAGGACTGTTGGTGGGGATATGTGGACACCTATGAGTGGTATCGCTCATTTATTTCCACTTTCTGCTGTTCAACATTGTAGGGGCATGTTTATTCTGAGGGCTCTGCTCTCAGACACGCCCCCTGCACTTGTACACACTCCATGTAAGCTGGGGGCTCGGGCAGAGCGCCTTCATTACTATGCATGGCGCGCTGCCGTACTGCTCCTAAGCGGTTGCTTCCGTGCAGGACTAGACTAGTCCTGCACAAAAGATTAGTAAATCCGGGGGATGATCTTGATGAAACATGCTTGATAACAGCAACTTTGACCAACTGTCTTACATCTACTTTGACCTGCATGACCTCACACAACAAGAGGGAAGCGCTAGGTGACTGAGCATTTAAAGTTTATGGAGGCTACCTGACATCTTGCCATTTGTTAACCTGCTGATGAACAAAGAACACAATTTAGCCCAGACTTTGAAGCAATGTGGTTATTTATTGGCAAGTTCCACATAAATATTGTTAATCTTCAAAGAGAAAGTCTCAAAATAAAACTTTATATACATTCTTGCATCCAAAGATTATAGATAGAGTTATATACTTTGAAGAAACTCAAGAGACGAAAACACACTTGAAACCAAGTGTAGACTATACAGTCACTTTACATAAGTATGATCAGGTTCCCATTAATAGAGCTAGCTACATCATTCACTATGGCACATATAATTTCTTGCCTTAGACCAATTAATAATTTCTTGAAATAAAATGGTATTTCAGCATGCACAGAGTGCACAGTTGAGGAAGGTTGTATAGTTTTAGAATACAACACTTCCCATTTGTGCACTGGTTAGAAAAGTTACCATTAGCTTCACTAGTCAGTTGTTCAGACATTGATGTGGGTTTCTAAACTTTGCAGTTTTCACACTTGTGGCTCTGGTTCAGGGTTCACTGGTGCAGCAGACTCACTACTTTTTCTTTTTACCAAGTTATTTATTAAATGAGAAATAATATAATTTTATACATTGAATAATCTTTATACATACCATTTTCATAATTTAATTTTATGGTTGTAAAACATATTGATTAATGTCAAATACTCTCATCATAATTTCAAGTGAATTCACCAAACTATCTTAAATAATTTACACTATTTACAAAACGTTCTCCTTACGATAGTATTTGTTATAAGCGATACAAGTTTTAAATATTAAACATGTTTTATAATTTAATGATCATTTCATGAGGCTTCATTTTCGTATCTCTCCAAAAAGCATAGAGGGCTAGAGTCAGAAACATTCTCTCTGTCAGTGCTAAATGAGGTTTTGAACAGACCAATTTATCCAGGGACATCTTCAAGTGGGGCTAGATAAATAGAGTAGTAGTATTTAGGAGGGTAAGGGGAGGATAGGGTTAAATAGGAAGGAGGGATGATTGGGAGGAAATGAGGTAAGGGTAGGGAGGGGCTTAAAGGGTTTTAGGCAAGTGTAACTGGAGTAGGAGTCACATTTTTGGAGTGAACTTGCTACAGCAGGTTCTCGTCCATGATGACCTGCCGGTTTTGGTGGTCAAGTAGGTCTTGGAATGGGTGGGTGGAAGAGGTGAGTGATGTTCAGTAACAGGGGTTGGTAGTAGTTCAAATGTCAGGAGGAGGGTGGGTTTCTTGTGATTCCTGTCGGCAGTTTTGTTAGTTCCTCATCTGTTCCAGCCCCCCTTCAATGTGTACTGACTGCTTTTGCGGGCTTAAGGTGCTAGTGTCAGTGGGGGCAGTGTGCATGCTCTGGCTACTTGGGCCTTTTCTTGAGGTAATTTTATTAAAAAAAAACAAAAGCCTTAAATTAGCGAGGCGACCCCATCGCCTGTTATTTATGCTATTTATTTACCGACTGGGCTCTCAGCTTATTAGTGGTGGTGGATTTGTGGCTTTTACTTGGGTTTGGGATTCTTTAGTGGGGTTAGTCTAACATGCTCACTTTGAGGAATTTTCCTCAGTGAATCCCTGCATGTTTTTTGCGGGCTCTGAGCAAGCCAGTGTGACTGTTGTTGCCATGCATGATCAGTGGCAGTGACAGTTGGAGGATTGTGGCCATCATGTCTTTCAAATGTACAGATTCCAGTAAAATGCCCAGGAATACCTCCCACCCTATTGGAGCAAGAATTTTGGACAGGGCAGAGCATAGTGGGGGACAGAGTAGGTAGGGATAGATCATGTTTAAAGCCCTGAGAGACTTGTGGAGTGCTCGAATGACAGGGTTTGCTTTCACATGCATTTTCTGAAGGAAATGAGGTCTGAAACTAGAATGGATGGCACTTTTGCTGACTTCAGTCCTCGAGTCAGGGGGTTGGATTTGCCTGAAAGCCAGGGATCTTGCTGGAGACGGATGAGGGATATGATGCAAAGCTAGACAGTTGACAGGTATGTCTACAGGTTAACTGATGTTTGGTCAGTTCTGCATAGTTTGTGCAATATTCAACTGTGTTCTTTGGAGCAGTCCCGTTTTGTGTTTGTATGATTAGGTACTTGATTGAAGTTGCCTTAGTCGACTGTTCAGATTTGAGTGTGGAGGGTTCAGTGAGGGTTTTTCAGATTGGAACTCTATGGTGTGGGGTGTTTATTAAAGCATGTGGCGTGTGTGGTTATCCTTTGAGCGTAATATATTCCCCTTATTAATACTGTGTTGCTGATCTAATAAGTGTGAGTCCATCCATTTTCTGTAAGAACAGCAGCTAGGTTTGCAAAAGCAGATCGCTGAGGCTGCATTCAAATATAAAAGTTGGCAAGCTTGTAGATCATTGGGTATGTCAGCTCGGTTTTGTTGTTATCCATAGTTATATCCAGTTAGTTTATAAAAACAGTTCTGCTGCATGTGTGATTTCGTTTGGGGGGGGACAATTCTGTCATTCAAGGTTTTAGACTGCTGACTAGAAGGGTAGTTGATGCTGGTGGAGATTTGTTTTATTGGTGCCGTGGGGGGTGGGTCACTCACGGGAGCTAGAGATTATGATGGAGATTGGTGGAAGTTAGAAATTCCCACTTCATTCATGGTTTGTATAGATTTCTTGCCCTAAGATGTTGAGTTATTCATTTGCATGCCACATTTGAATCAGTGTGCCTGTGAGTTTTCTGATACTGGAGCTTGTTTTGTAGCACATTTTACACCCTGTTTTCTCTAGGTCTGCAAGACTGCACATATATTTACTTATAAATCAGCTGTAACTACTCAGTACTTTGTACAAATAAAAAATAAATAAAAATACTCCTATCTTTCTTGAGCAGCAAGTAGTATTTACATATGTTTATGTATATGTGTGTATGTATATATATATATATATATATATATATATATATATATATATATATATATATATGTGTGTGTGTGTGTGTGTGTGTGTGTGTGTGTGTGTGTGTGTGTGTGTGTGTGTGTGTGTGTGTGTGTGTGTGTGTGTGTGTGTGTGTGTGTGTGTGTGCATGTCTGTGTATGTGTGTGTGTGTGTGTGTATATATATATATATATATATATATATATATATAAGTGTCCGGTCTGTTATCCATCATACAGTGTCCAGAATTATGTTAGTTGGGTCCGTTGGCATAAACTGCAGTCTTCAGATACATTACTGGAAAAATCTGCTATCAGTCTGATGGCATGGGTGCTTGTTGGGGTTGGATGCCACTGGATTAAAGTGAGGATGTAGGTTCCCGAATGTGTACATTTGCTTTATTCCAGTTTGATAGACTCCGCAACATGGCACGTTGATACACACTGAATGTTCTTTTTAGTGCAAGAGATAAAACAGTGTCATTTTGTCATCATGAATGAGGCCACGTTTATCAAGTTTCTAGGGGCAACATTTAAATGACTTTAGTTTGGGGCCTGGTCCTTTCATTGTGAGCTAATTTATTGCTGGTGGTAGGGGATGGGCATAATTACACTGTGTTGCTGCATAGAGACAAGGTTCTGGATTGATCACCAGTTTTATTTGGAGGGGGTTGCAGAGCTTGGCTTGTATGTAGGAAGAGGCTGAATTAGTGAACTATGAGGAATGATGGGTCACTCCTTCAAGAAGAGTTGTTCTGTTTTACGCACCATAATTTTATTGTTGGGCACAGGTTGCAGTTATAGCCTTTGTTGTTAAAAGAGGGATCATAGTGTTAAGTCTGATGCATACACACAAGGCATAGGGTTTAATACTCATCTTTGTTCACTTTTGGAAAGGCATGGTGTTTAATTTGTTTTCTTTTGCAGATTGTGAGGTATGGAAATAGAGCAAGCATCAGTTGGTGACCTGAAGGAAAGGGGTTCGGAAGGTGATTGAGGCTGTTTCAATGGATGTCCCAGTTGTTCGGGTGGTGCACAGATGTGGGGGCACAGAATGAAAAATTGTCAGTGCCCTGATGAAAATGGAACTGAAAGGTAATGGATTTTGCTTGCAGGGATGTTGTGTTTGTTGGAATGGTGCACAATGAGGTTGAAGGTAATCCGTCTGAGCGAGTCATTACGGCACATCCGATTTGGAGGTGGTGTAGGGGTAATTTGAGGTGTAGGTAGGTTGGGACATGGGAATGCTTGGTTGGGGATTGTTTGAGGAGTACAGGGGGGAAAACAATGATCATAAGATCATAGACGGCAATGAGGTTAATGGTTCTAGGGCCTTGGTGAGCTAGCCAATCTCAGCTGCTTCCACATGCTGTTACAATTTTCTTTCAGGAAGGGCATGGGTGGGACCTCTGGGATGACTTTACAGTAACCATACAGTTTTCGGTAGATGGCTAAGAAGATGTTTGATATGAAGTGGAAGTTGTTCCAATGTGGTACTTTCAGGGAGACAAACCCTTTCAAACAAGTTTTATTCATGTTGTATAAGAGGTAAGGTTTAAAATGAGTAGCGCATGTAACATTTGATTTCTGACTTGGGCTGGTAGGTGTGCAGTACGGGTATGACTTTTATGGGTAGATAAGATTTTGTTGGACTATTTTGGGTACGGGGGTGTTTTGAGGACATGGATGCAATCAGATATGTCACTGATAAGCAGAAGTCAACGGGTTTATGCAGGTATGGTTTGGGATTCTTTACAGATGTATGACAATTTCACTTGCCAGATATGAAGGTGCCAAAGGGAAGCTAGGGCCAAGCCACTGATTAAGGATGCTCTCAGCTGTGTGGGTCACTGAAGTTGCATGTTGGTTAGTTTAATTACGTTGCTGGGGTAAGGGTTAATAAGTTGGTGCAGGTAACTATTGTGTTGTATCTAGGAAATTTAAGGGGATGTCACTTGGGGCAGTTGGCTTGGGGTGGTCATGGGGATTTACCTTTGTTTATGAATGTTAGGGGAGGTGTTGAGTTTGTGGGCCTAATATGGGGGGTGGTTTGTGGAATAACATGATGGAAGGATAATGGGGATGTTGGATATTAGGCCTTTTACTATGGAATAGGCTTGGAGGAGTTGTTGGGGATTAGGGTTCATATGACAGCTGTATGGGTCATGTTAAGAGGTGTGTCAGGTTGCATTAGGTTTAAAGCTTGGTGCAGGAGTTGGGGCTCCTTTTATAACTAAAGCATATGGTAGGGTGTTTGCTAGTTTGGTTTTATGTGTTTTACAGTTGGTTATTGGTAGAAGTTGAGAGGGAAAGTGTTATTTTTCAAGAGTGGGAGCAAGGTAAGGCAGTTCAGTGGTAAAGGTGAATGTTGCTGGGAGTACAGCTATTGTGTGGGTGGCAGGGCTAATTGTACTAAATTGTAGCTCATTTCTTATTCATTGGGCGAAAAAAGGGAGGCAGTTAAGCAAGATAGCATGCAGTTTGGTCTGCCTTACTTCAATGGCTTTAGGTTTGGTTTTGGTAACCTGGTTTGGGTTTACTGTTTGTGGTGCATTTGCGGTCATACTGATAAAAGGCCACAATGGTGGTTTGTGTCTTATTGGTTATAATGGGTATTTGATGTGTGGGCAAGAGTCCAGTGATAGAATTTTTGGAAAGAGATCGTATGTGGTTATTAGCTTCATTGGGCAGTTAAAATGGGGCTGCAATCTGATGTGGGGGGTTTGCAATTGCCTTTGCGTGTGGTTTCAAGTAAAGAGATCTCATTTGGTTATTATATTCATTGGGTGGTTAAATGAGGTTGCATTGTGGCATGATGGTATGCAGTTGCCTTTGCATGGTTTTCAGTGACAAAAAACTTAGTGTTTGGTTGCCCACTTGGCTGGTAATGCCCTTTGAATTATTGCAAGGCTTCCATTGGATGTTAGGTAAGGATTATTTAGCTTATGTGCAGTGGCTATGCTAGGTTAAGAAGTTATGGTTTTGTTACTGTAGCATAGGAGAGGGATCAGTGCTTTGATTTCAGCTGTTTAGGCAACTGGCTATTTTTGTTAGTTGTGTGTTAGGGTTTAGGAGGTGATGACTTGGATCCGGCTTGGTTAGAGAGGAGAGGGTACACCAAATGATGTTTGGCCTAATGCCTTAATGGTGGCTAGTTTGATGGAAGTTTGGTCAGAGAGAGGGGAAACAGCCTGGTCAGGCTGGTGGGGATAGAAGAGGGGCATGCTTGCCCTCTTCTTTTCCCCCTCTTGTGGTGGATGTTCATTAATTTGAGGAAAGGCAAGTGAGCGGTTGTGCTGCTTAATAAAAGGAAGTAAGTGGGTGTGCTGCTTGATAAAGAAGGCAAGTGAGCAGTTACGCTGCTTGATAAGTAAATAAGCAAGCGGAGGTAAGCTGCTTATTTGGTTGGAGGTAATTCAATAAATGGTAACTGAAGTGAGTGGTATGCTGCTTCATAAGTAAGCGAGTGGAGGTATGGACTCTGCTTACTGATCAGGATGAGCGGGGTCACGCTGTCCTATGTTAATGTTACATGGATGTTATTTTCATCTATATCATGTTTTGGTTGAAATTAATGAATCTTGGTTAACAGTCATGTTTATGGAAGTTTAATAAAGGTCATCAAATGTCATTCAGTGTGATGTTTTTATTGAAGGGGACTGGGGCAAATGAGGTTTGGAACAGACCAATTTGTCCAGGGACATCTTCAGGTGAGGCTAGATAAAGAGAGTAGTAGGATTTAGGAGGGTAAGGGGAGGATAGGGTTAAATAGGAAGGAGGGATGATTGGGAGGAAATGAAGTAAGGGTAGGGAGGGGCTTAAAGGGTTTTAGCAAGTGTAACTGGAGTAGAAGTCACATTTTTGGCGTGAACTTGCTAACCGCCCTACCTCTCTTTTTAGTGGAGAATGCTGGTATTTTTTAGTTTGGGTAGGGTGGAGAAGAGGGGCAGGCTTGCCCTCATCTGTTCCCCCTCTGGTGGTGGATGTTCAATAATTTGGGGAAAGGCAAGTGAGCGGTTGCGCTGCTTGATTAATAAATAAGCAAGCGGAGGTAAGCTGCTTATTTGGTTGGAGGTATTTCAATAAATGGTAACTGAAGTGAGTGGTACGCTGCTTCATAAGTAAGCAAGTGGAGGTATGGACTCTGCTTACTGATCAGGATGAGTGGGGTCACGCTGTCCTATGTTAATGTTACATGAATGTTATTTTCATCTATATCATGTTTTGGTTGAAATTAATGAATCTCGGTTAACAGTCATGTTTATGGAAGTTTAATAAAGGTCTTCAAATGTCATTCGTTGTGGTGTTTTTACTGAAGGGAACCGGGACAATTTGGCAACATGATTTGGTCAATTAGTGTGACTAAGAGATTCTCAGATTCAGACACCTAGTAAATACACAAATACCCCATTAGTGGTCTCTTACATATACCTGTCAGACTTGACTGCTGCTCCCTGTATGCACACCATGCACACACACACACACACACACACACACACACACACACACACACACACACGCACATTCATTCATTCAGCGTCATTCATGCACCTCCAGACATGCACACCTCTACATACACACATAGACACACACACACACACACACATATATATATATATTTATTTATTTATTTATTTATATATGTGTATATATATATATATATAGATATATATAGATATAGATATATATATATATAAGGATCCAAAACTAGTGCGCATGTTAGAAGGGGGTGCTCCAGTCAATAAACACCTCACCAAAACAAAACACCAGCACTCAACCCAGCAAAGCTTCTTGTATAAAGTGCTTAAGTACAGGCAAAACTTTTCAGCAAGCCAATTTGATTGTTAATTTAACTGATGTGGAGTTAACAATAGATGAGAAAAATATGTTAAATAAAGGCTTGAACTATGTACCTTCGGCTTTTGTCTCTGAATGTGATATTAATGCTGATGTTAAGAGATTTTGTAGGTTGCTAAATTTGAAACACTTCTTTGCTAAAATGGACGGAAGTTGTGTCCCACCTCCTGAATTTATAGTAAAACAATTTAATTTTAATCCGCCTTATGAAGCTAAGGTTAAATTGTTTGAGGAGTTAGGCCTGAGGGATTTACATAGTCAACAGACTATTATCTTTAAACATCATGGCTCGAACCTCAATCCTAATGAGAGACAAGCACTAAAGAGCCTTAGGGCTCATAAGGATGTAATAGTTGTTAGGGCTGATAAGGGGAGAGCTATCGTCATTTGGAACACTTTAGAATATACTAATGAAGTAGTGAGACAATTAAGTGAAACCAAGTTCTATTGTGAATTAACTCATGATCCCATTAAAGAATTTAAAAGAAAGATAGATGGTATACTTTCTTTTTACAAAGAAAAGGGAGTTATTATGGATGGCTTATACAAAGAACATTTGGTGACTGATCCTAAAAGTCAGAACTTTTATATTCTACCTAAGATCCACAAGACGATAGATTCCCCACCTGGTAGACCTATAGTTTCTG
>NC_056744.1:751869065-751976565 GCF_019279795.1 Protopterus annectens
CTCTTGGTTAGGTACCTCTGTGGTCTCTCCAGCTGCTGGAGATGTCTAGCCAGGTACATTCCAATTGGTGCATTGTACTCAATAATGGGTCTGATGAGGGAAGAGTAGAGGGGCACCATTACATCCTTAGATCTTGATGCGAACCCTTTTGTGATCAGATGGGTCACATAGAAGGATTTTCTAACCACTTTGGCAACATGGTTATCAAAGGAAAGCTGACTATCTATGTGGGTCCCTAGATCCCTTATTTCTTCTTCAGATTTCAGGGGATTACCTCCTATGTTGTAGTTTGTGGGTACTCTGTTTTTTCCAAAGGGGATTACTACGTATTTTTTTGCATTTAGCTTGAGACCATGGCTTTGACACCACGCATCAGTCTCATTTAGGCCCTTCTGGAGGATCTCCATGTCGGCCGGAGACTCTATTATAGCACCCAGTTTGCAGTCGTCCACAAACTTAGTCAGCCACAGCCCTTTAGTGCTTGCCTGTACTTCTGAGAAGTATATGCCAAACAGGAGGGGCCCCAGGACAGAGCCCTGAGGCACACCACTTGTTACTGGTCTAGATTCGGACATAGATCCCGCTACTCTTACTTTATGGGATCTGTCTGACAGCCAGTTTGTGATCCATCTTGTGACGTAAGGGTTTATGCCCAGGCTGGTGAGCTTATCAATAATACCTGAATGGGGAATGGTGTCAAATGCTTTAGCAAGGTCAAGGTAAGCCGTGTGTACCTCCTTTCCCTTATCTATAGCCATATCAAATGCTTTAGATAGATCTAAGAAAATGGCTGATACGAAGTTGTTGTTGTTTCTAAGTTGATTGATCTGGTTGGTAAAGGAGAGAAGAGCAGTAGTTGTACTATGGTTTGGGCGGAAGCCATGCTGTGTGAGGGAGAGGTGATTATGTGAGGTTAAAAAGTGCATCTCTCCAGGAGTTTAGAAAGGGGGGATAGGATAGCAATGGGGCAGTAGTTTGATAGTTCATAGGAGTTGTCTCCTTTGTGTAGGGGTATTATGTATGACACTTTCTATAGTTGGGGAATGTAGGCTTCCTGTATGGAGCAGTTTATAAGAAGTGAGATGGGGTAAGCTGGGGATTCTGCAGCTAATTTTAGGAAAGTAGTGGGTAGGCCAACTGCTGCGAGAGTGGTGGGTTTTAGTTTTGAGAGTAATTTTTTTACTGTGGAGGTTGGTAGGTGAGTTATTTCCTGGAGGAACATAACTGCATAGGATGTTGATTCGCTTTTAGTTTTTGAGGGAGATAATGGAGCCTAATATTTCGGAATTGCCAAAAATGGGAAGTGGGGTTTTAAGGGGTTGGAGGTTAAGTGTGTTTTTAAATAAAACTGCAACTCCGCCACCCTTTTTGGTATCTCTGTCTTGCCTTAGAATGTTATAACCAGGGGGGAGAATTTCTTCATTTTACGTGGTAGGTTTTAGCCAGGTTTCAGTAATGGTTAGTATATCTGGTGAGTAGTGGGCTATGAATGCATGTAAGTCCTGTAGTTTGTTGGATATATTTCTTGAGTTTAGGTTAATAATAAGTAGGTCTGTTTCCTGTTTGAGGGAGAGAATTTCATAGCTTGGACCTGGGTTTGGGTGAATGTCTCCTGAGATTAGTAGCCATCCTTTGAGGAATAACTTGAGTTTGATGGCATGAGCTAGGTTCTGAATGATGTCTAGCTGCTGTTATTCTATGGGGAGATAATGTGGTGTGTGGTTTGTGTATATAATATAATGAGCTACTATTAAATAGTGTGGGGCAGATTATAATGTTTGTATGTGTATGTATGTGTGTGTAGGTATATGTTATGTGGAAGGTAGTGTTTAATGGTATGTTAGTATGTATGGATGTGGTGTAGGCTAGAGTAGTGAGAGTTAGTAGTAGTAGTGGTAGTATGCCTTGCATGATTTGTCAGGGATTAGTAGAGGGGATGGATGTATGTAGGAGGGTGTGGTATGAGAGTGGGAGTGGATATGGCACTTGAGTGATGGTGATAGGCTGTAGAAGTAGGGGTGTGACTATTAGCAGTATAAGGTTATGAGCACTGGGGGCAGGTGAGAATTGGGGGCAGGGTAGGGGAGCGGAGTGAGCCCAACGGGTGAATGCAGCGCGAAGAGCTGAGAGGAGTAAGAGTCCCAAGAGAAACAATCAGTGAGTTGGCCCTTTGGAAATGGAAAAGTTCAACAGCTATATGCTAGGTAAGTGAGATTCTCTGGGGTGGGGTAATACACAGCAGTCTAGGGAGGGGAGATAGGTAATAACCAAATATACAATATACAGAACTACAAGGGCTAGGGGTGCAACTAAATAGGGCTGGTATATGGGGTATTGTTATATATAAGTGGGTAATTGCTGCCACCTAGTGGTGAAAATCGTACAGTGATACAACTATTCTGTAAGATGCAAACAGCTAGAAATTATTAAATCAGGGAGGGAGTAAAGGGTGTCTATGGACGGCAGTAGGCTGCTATTGAGTTATGCCGTGGGTACTTAGACATTAAAATACAAACAAACTAGGTTGAAGCAAGTAGATAGTTCTTACTTAAAGACAAAGTAACAGTAGGTGGAAACCTGTAGATAGTTCTACATACATGCTGACTCCTGTTTGAAAGAGAACACGCTACAAACAGCTCTGTGGTTGTTTTGGGTCTAGGCAGTCAGGGGATGATCTCCTTAGGAGGTTATAAAGTCTTTGGTGGTTTACTATACTCTGAGGAGCACCCGAAGTTGGAGGGTGAGGGTACAGCAAGTTAAACACAAAGTAACAATAGGTGGAAACCCGTAGATAGTTCTACATACACGCTGACTACTGTTTGAAGGAGAACATGCTACAAACAGCGCTGTGGTGGTTTTGAGTCTAGGCAGTCCAGGGATGATCTCCTTAGGAGGTTATAAAGTCTTTGGTGGTTTACTATACTCTGAGGAGCACCCGAAGTTGGAGGGCAAGGGTAACAGCGAGCGACTAGTGTTAACGAGCAGCCTTACCGAAGGACAGTACAGCGGGTTTGGGGCGGAATTTGAAAAGAAATGACCGCCTCACATAATCACATCCCCTTTTGCGTAGAAGATAGAATCTGATAGGTGAATGATGTCTACAAAATTTGTCAGCTGATGCATGTGCAACAAACACTGGCATGCAACTAACCCTTAAAAACTGTCAAGAAACTTGTTCTGTTGCACCAAGGTTGCAGAAGTATAGCAATGTATTGCCAGACTGCTAAAATGACAGAAAGACAGGAAATCTCTTCAATAACACAATGAAGGTAATACTTCCCCAATCTTCTGATGCAAAAATCACACACACACACACACGCGCGCGCACACACACACACACACACACACACATAAACACATGCATGCACGCCACACACACATACACATACACACACACACACACACACACACACACACACACACACACACACACACACACACACACACACACACATGCACGCACACACATGTGCATACACACACACACACACACACACACACACACACACACACACACACACACACACACACACACACACACACACACGCACACACACACACATTCATTCACTCAGCTTCATTCATGCACCTCCAGACATGCACACACACACAATAATGTAGCAATAGCTGGAAAATGCAACTGTTATAAAGTCTGAATACCAAGAATGCCAAAAGGGTTTTGATGGCGAAGCCTGCTTAGCAGTCTTACAGCAAGGCACTTTGACACACAGTAAAGACAACCACTGTAGAAATGTTCTAAATGTTAAAAAAACATGTGAACAGTCAAAATAAAAATGCAGGATTATTAAAAAATCTGACTGTTTTCCTAGGCAGCCACCTCCTGTCATCATTTTGTTTATCAATAGCCATTACAAGGAAAATTTCTTAGCAAATGGAGCCTTGTAGAAAAAACATAACACAATACCCCTCAAATGTTTACATGATGCATGTGAGGTAGCCACCTTTCAGCCAAGATATTTTGTCACTGAATATTTGATTATTTTTTTGCATGCATGTGCTGCAAGGATGTAATTATGTGACTAATGGTTATGCATATATACATATGCAGCTTAATAGCCTAGTTTCTGATACTCTCAACACCATCCTGCATTCATCCCCTGTGTTCATACACATCAATGCTTTCAGCAATGAGCATTGTACTTTAAATTCTCCTTTGTTTTCCAAAGTACCCATTGAAACATCATTTGGATGGAAAAAAACAGTTACAGCTTTATCTCAGTGATACTTGTCCCTCCTCAACCCCTGAAAAAACATTTTTTGCAAAGACCAAGTTCCACTGCCTCCCTTAGGTGAAGGGTGAAAACTTGTCACAGCCCTGCTTATTATATCCTAAATCAAAAAGTGAAAAAAAAAAACATACATGCTGAATCACAGCTGGTGTCCAAATAGAAGCCACACCAGGAGTGGTTGTCAACAGAAAAAGGGATTGAGCAGTTAAATATAATACAGCAAAGTGAATGAGTTAACCTAGTCCACTTTACTGTAAACCAGTAGAATGCTTATTAATGTAGCACCTGTATGAGGTGTCAACAAACCAGGTCAGATATACATCTGGCTGAAGATGGGCTGGGCAGTACAGACAATGCATTAGTAACCCAACACTGTGATATTGCAAGGTTAAGTTTATTAAAACCTGTGCTGAACAGTATGAGGAAATTGCTAGAAGCACTGCTTTATAAAAGATTAGAAAAAATGTTACTTTATTAGAAATATGACCCGACGACAGTGAGTCATAATACAAAGTTCAAGTGCATAAAGCAGATCAGCTAAAAGGGGATCAGCTTAGAGATGAACTGGAACGTAACAGGGTAATACCATAATTAACCATGATCTAGAAAAAAGCTTAAAGTATTTTGGAAATTTAGGAGATGTGAATGCCGAAAGATGTTGTCATGAAATGCTGGCTAGATCAGTAGAGTGCCATGTGACAATAAATGCAGCTCTGCTTTTCAATTAAAGTGGAGATATGTTGCATGCAAGACTTGTCTAAAGCAGATGACCTAAGAGGTCTGAGTTGGCTGAAAAATGAATATTGAATAGAATACAAATTTAATCCAGGAAGAGTACATGATGTATCATTTTTGTCTAGGAAATACCCTGAAAGGCATAACAAGTGGTTCAGAACTGTGTGGTGTATAAAGCATATCACAATAACAATAGAAGAGAAGCTTCAATTTATTAATTCAGAATTTTTTTTAGGGCCGGGCTAAGACAAATGAAAAAATATTCCTGAATCAACAAAATATCTATTTCACATGCATTGACTTTTATTTGAAATATTCTGACGTTATGAAGCTTTATATATCACTGCAAATCAAGGTGTAAAAAGTGCACTGAAAGTAATATGTAGCAGTTAATACACTGGTTTAAGGTCATGAGTTGCTTCTTTGTAGTCCAGAGTTTAATTTCCTCAATATGTGCCTAATATGTGACCGTGACTTTGACTCTTTACAAGCTACTGACCCACATAGTGCTCCTGGGATGAGATTAAAAAAGGTTGATGTGGATTAGTGCTTTATCCTCATTAACAAATAAAAGAAGTGTGAGAATAAAATTCTAGTTGTCATACCAGACAAATAAGTGACCATAGTAAAAGTACATCTGAATTTAAGAGATTTGCAGAGGAATGGGAGCTTATACATATTACTTTGAGTCCCAGTTATGTACAGTCAAATGATCAAGTGAATAAAAAAGAGAAACAGGTGACAAAAACATCACAGACCATGATTTAGCTTTACTAGAACACAGAAATACTCTACTGCAAGTTGTTTTGTCTGCTTAGTTCTTAATCAATTATAGTATTATTGTGTATTCTCAGAAGAGATGTCAGACACAAAAGAGAAGGGAGCATTCTACTCAACAATTTGTCTATATAGGGCTACAGAAAGAGGGAATGTAACTGCTTTTATTTATTTCACATTTGTTTACCAGGAAAGTTTGACTGGACAGATTTGCCCTTTTTCAGTGGAGGCCTGGGGAGAAAAGCTCCACAGTAATACACAATAAAAAGAGTACAATAGTTGTAAAAAATAATTATACAAATACATATAAGATAATGAAATTTGTTGACTGGGTATAGGGCTGTAGAATTGACAGTACAACTATTTTATCATATAGTACAACATTTCTGCACTAATAATGAATTTACAATGCATATAATTTTAACTATTCAAAACAGATTTTGATACGAGTAGACAAGTTTTGAGGTTCTACAGCATGCCACTGAGTATATATTACAATTCATGGGAAGGTGTGAATAATTAAAGATGTTATTCTTAGCCAGGGTAAGTGCAAGAACATTTCCAAGTTTTGGTGAGGTGTGTTTTACGGGTTTCTTTGAATTTTAGTGCTGGATATAGTTTTGATATTTAGAGGGAGAGAATTCCAAAGTTTTACTATGCAGTTAGAATAGAGAGATTCTCCAGCTGAGCAGTTAGCTTTAGATACCTTCAATAAAGATTTGTTGGTGGAACACAAGATACAATTGGTAGAGTAAGGCTGGAGGAGGTTCTGAAGAGCAGGAGTTTTATCAGAATGATAGAGTAATTAATCGGCCATGGTCAGTTGGTTGTAGGCTAAGAGGTTGGGCAGTTCTAACCAAGAACGTTTTTTTAGTGCCAGGCAATGATGTGATCTATAAGTAGATTCTGTGGCAAACTTTGCAATTTTATTGTAGCAAGTGCCGAGTTTGGATAATCAGATTTCTTTACGTTAGTTAGTATAGATGATGCATAGATAACGGTAGAGACAAGTTGGGCTCTAGCAATGGTGGCATTTGTGTTATTTGTGAGGAATGTTTTGTGTCTATATAATGAACCAAGTGTTTTTCAAGTTTTTTTTTTATAGTCTGGTCACCTACCTGATATGACTTTTGATGTTAAGTTTGCTAAATGGGATTTTCTGACTACTGCTGCTACATGGTAGTTGAAGTAGTGGGAAATATTAATCCAGGTTCCAAGATCCCTCACTATGTTATACTTTTGCAGTAGGGTATTGTCCATTCTGTATAGTGAGGAAGAAAGCTGTTTACCAAATGTGAAAATGCCACACATTTTCTAGATTTAATTTCAACCCTTTTTCTGTACACTGCTTCTTTTTGAGGATAGGTTCCTAATGTAATGAATGTGTAAATGAGAGAAATTTGACAATAATACAAACATAAAGAAACACCGACAGTACCACAGGTAGGAGATTTATTTAAGTAGAATAGTACAAACAGTACACAGGTCAGCGCTTTCAGGGATCAACCCCTTCATCAGACAACTGTTGAAATTCCACACTTCCTTAAATACTTGAAACAGTCACATGATGATGCAGGCAATTACCCTAATCACTGTTAATTAAAGAGAAACACAGTTGCCAATGCAAAATAAAAAATATAAAACTAAATAATGCAATAAGAATGTCATATATCACACATTCCTTATCCAAGCTAATAATTCTGTTAAAACATGCATAGAAAAATATATAAAATATATCTATAAAAATATATATATATATAAAATACATCTGACTTGATACCAATGAGTACATGTGCTAATGCATGCGCCTTGCTAAGAGTATATAGGCATAATATAAAATAGTGAAAAATATATAAATGAATGCTAAAATATACTTAAGTATTGACGTACACATAAAACCAGCATATAGACATGCATAAGTATAAAATTATGAAATTGTAAATATATATATATATATATATATATATATATATATATATATATATATATATATATATATATACTGGACGTGCCATACAAAAAACTCAGTGCCTCAATGGTTGAGCTTTTAAAAACAGTTTAAAGGACCACTACGGGCAAATGATGAAGAAAACATATATTTTCTATCTTGCCATGATTTACTACACCTCCCAAAGCTGCCTGCAGCAAAATAAGTACTCATTCCTAATTTTATTTTGTTTTTACTCTTGTCTGCCCTCATGGGGGCAGACATCGTGATTCCTTTGGAAAGCTAAATCTGTTCCATAATGCACAGACTGAGAACAAATAGCCCTACCATTTGTTGTCAGACTAGACTTCCATTCACTTAGAATGGAACACCTGAAAAAACTGCCAAGTTTGAGAGTCTGCAGCTCATGTGTCATTGACTGGTATGCGGTGAGTTTTACAAATGTTGTTCCTACTGATGTACTACACATTCTCTGAAAGAAACTTGCAAAAGTGTCAACAAATTACTGAGATAAAAAAGACTTTTCACAAGGAGCAGTTTTGCAAGTTTCAGTTCCTGGCCAGGTTATTCCTCCCATCACCCCTCCTTCAGTGGGCTACAGTCTCACATTTCCAGCTTTACTAGAGTCAACTATTTAGTCAGCTTTGCATGACAAACAATAGACATAAAAAAATCACAGCCTGGTGTGCCACTAAATCTGTTCCCTTGTATGTCTCTATGCCTCTTCACTTCTGAAAAGTATTTCCCAGGAATACAAAAAAAAAAAAAAAAAGCAAATGCATCAGTCCAGAGTTTAGCCCAGTTTGTCCATTTAAAATGTGCACAGTAAAATATTCAACTTATAATGCATTTTGGCTACTGACATGGTTATCTTTACATAGTTATTCTCTTATGGTATAACCTGAACTTATGGTATTTAATGATAAATTTTACAACAGTTCACAACAGTTCTCAGTTTCTTAACAGTGACCTCCCAAGCCTCTGATGTGACCTAGTACTTTTTCTTACTATTGCTTTATCTGGTTTGTCTTAGTTGTATACCTGTAGCATGTATCTCATCCTCTCAGCAACAGACTCCTGGAGAAAACTTCCAAAGCAGATACTTGTATTGAAAGAGTAGCAGCAGCTGTAGCAGTGATACCACACTTCAAAACAATGCACTCAAACATAGTACTGACGAACACAGGGGAATGTATATGTCTGAATCAAGCAGTGATGAAATTGCTAGGGACTTCACTGAGCACAATTTTACTCATAATCTCTCCATTTCATAATCCATAACATTCGCACCACACTTACAAAGGCACACCTCCACCTTCCACAAACACAGCTACCCACACCCACACAACATACCAGTCAAATTTAAGGCTTTTCCCACCTCTCTGCAAAACACTGCTCTAATGGCTTTGGCAAACAAATGAAAATGATTGATGGGTGTTGGTTCAAGACTCCCATCCATATCTCTCAACAGTACAGATTTTTGCAGAAAGTCCAGATTTTTTGTCTGCTTTTCATAAAATTGTAGTTCTGTCAAATCACTGGCAAATCATTGAACACTGAAGTCAGAAAGTTGACATTCATTTGATTTTCAGACTTCATATCCTTAAGAAAATTCACTCTAATGCAAAACCTGTTTATCAACTTTCTAAGTTTGTAAGTGCAATATTTATAAATTGTCCAATTTTTGGGCCTTTGCCCCCTATTATTTATAGCCTTGTCCAGATTTCTTGTTCTATAATGTTGAGAGTTATGCTGCCATCCCTTCCTACTGGAGCCAATCCACTGCACTTGCACAAGTGTCCCCCTTAGCAGGGCAGCAAGCAGGTATCAGTGCAGATTTGCTTTATAGTTCTTTTACATCACACACACTCACACTCACACTCACACACACTAACACTATATCTTGTTGTCCATGCCGTTTATTCTTTTCCTTGGTTTCGTTTCTCTTACTTGTAATGTTGCTTTTACTCATTTTTTCTCCTGCCTCCCATATCTACCCTAATTATTACTTCTAACAAATACTTTTTCTCACTCTTTCTTTTGTTCCCCTCCTCCTCTTTATCCACTATTTGAACTTTTCCACTCTGACATTTGCTTTATGGGTAAATAATGAACTGTCACCCTTATGTCAGCACATTTCAATGCTACATAATATTGTATTTAGTCTAATAATAGGTTCATAGGTAGGTACTAGGCTATCGGCCTAAGTAAGCCTAGCCAACAAGTTTCCCTGGCTTATGCCACCCAAGAAAGTTATTTTCCTGTGCCACTGTTGAGCAGAGCCACAGAAGTGATTCCCGGGGTATATTTTCCCATCTCCCATCTACTCAAAGATTTTTCTTGAAAAGTGCTAATGAGGAACTTTGCTTGACATAGATGGGTAGCTTGTTCCAGAATATGGGAAGTCTCTGGGACAGGAATCTATCTCTTTAGCATGTCCTGTTTATTGTGGTGACAAGGTTTAGGTCCCTAGAGCATGTAGCTCAGAGGGATTGGGATTTCTTTAGGTGTAGCATGTCCAACAGCTCTGGGTTTGACATAGCTTTATATGTCAGGCAGAAATCACCTCGGAGTAGGCGATATGCTACGAAGTAAAGCTGGAGTTTTTTTAAATGGTCAGTGTAGGGCATCTGTTTGAGGCCAGTAATCCTCTTTGTGAGGTACTTCTGCAGCCTTTCCAGCTGCTGCAAATGTCTTGTGAGGTACATTCCAAAAGGGGTGTTGTACTCTATAATGGGTCTGAGAGTCAAGTAAAGGGGAACAATGACCTCTTTTTTTTCCTGGATGAGAACCCTTTTGTGATGAGGTGTGCCACATAGAAGGACTTCCTGACTTCTGTGGTGATGTGATTATCAAAGGAGAGACTACTGTCCACCTGGGTCCCAAGGTCTCATCACACATTCGGTGTTAAGTAGACTACCACCTATGTGGTAGCTCACGGGTACAGAGTTTTTACCAAAGGGGATGACAATGCACTTTTTGGCATCGAGCTTGAGGCCATGGCTGTAACACCAGGCATCTGTCTCAGTGAGGTCCTTCTGTAGGATGTCCACATCATTTGGGGACTCGACTATGGCTCCTAGTTTGCAGTCATCTGCGAACTTCATTAGCCAGAGGCCTTCTGTGTTAGCCTGTACTTCAGATAAGTAGATACCAAACAGGAGAGGTCCCAGGACTGAACCCTGTGGTACTCCACTTGTCACTGGTTTGAAGTCAGATTTGGAGTCTGCAACTTTTACAGTGTGGGTTCTGTCAGTGAGTTGGTTAGCAACCCATCTTGTGACGTAGGGTTTTATACCTAGTTTAGTGAGTTTAGCTATAATTCCAGAATGGGGGATGGTATAAAAAGCCTTGGCAAGGTCAAGATAGGCTGTGTGAACCACCTTAGCCTCATCGACTGCCTCAGAGAAGTCGATTAGGTTCAGGATGCATGATCTGCCTTTCAGAAACCCGAACTGGGTGGGGTCCAGAGTTTGGAGGTTACCAATGTCTTTGTTTATGAGTTCCATGATGATATCTGACAGGGCTTAGTGGTAAATCACTTTGGCTTTGGTGTGCAGGGTCCTGGGTTCGAGCCTTGCAGAGGCTGTTTATTTTTTTCAATCATAGCCTCACCTCAGGCTTTGTGCCTGCTGAATGGCGCACAGCGACGGTTATCCCACTCCACAAGGGGGGAGCCACCATGGACACCGGGAACAACCACACCATTAGCCTGATGAGCCTGGTCTGCAAGGCCATGGAATGTATCATCATGGAACTTATAAACAAAGACATTGGTAATCTCCAAACTCTGGACTCTACCCAGTTTGGGTTTGTAAAAGGCAGATCATGTCTCCTAAACCTGATAGACTTCTTTGAAGTAGTCACCAAAGCCATAGACAAGGGTAAGGTGGTTCACACAGCCTATCTAGATCTTGCCAAGGCTTTCAACACCATCCCCCACTCTGGAATTATAGATAAACTCACTAAACTAGGTATAAATCCCTATGTCACAAGATGGGTTGCCAACTGGCTCACTGACAGAGCCCACACTGTGAAAGTAGCAGACTCCAAATCCGACTTCAGACCAGTGACAAGTGGAGTACCACACGGTTCAGTCCTGGGTCCTCTCCTGTTTGGTATCTACTTCTCTGAAGTACAGGTTAACCCAGGAGGTCTTTGGCTAACGAAGTTAGCAGATGACTGCAAACTAGGAGCCATAATCGAAACTCCTAATGATGTGGACATCCTACAAAAGGGCCTCACTGAGACAGATACTTGGCAAGCCATGGCCTCAAGCTCAATGCCAAAAAGTGCATTGTCATCCCCTTTGGTAAAAACTCTGTACCCATGAACTACAACATAGGCGGTAGTATACTTAACACCAAAAGTGTGATAAGAGACCTTGGGACACAGGTGGACAGTATTCTCTCCTTTGATAATCACATTGCCACAGTAGTCAAGAAATCCTTCTATGTGGCACACCTCATCACAAAAGGTTTCTCATCCAGAAAAAAAGAGGTCATTGTTCCCCTCTACTCATCACTCATTAGACCCATTATAGAGTACAATGCCCCTTTTGGTATGTACCACAAGACATCTACAACAACTGGAAAGGCCACAGAAATACCTCACAAAGAGGATTACAGGCCTCAAACAGATGCCCTACACAGACCGTCTCAAAAAACTCCAGCTTTACTCTGTCGCATATCGCCTACTCAGAGGTGATCACTGCCTAACATACAAAGCTATGTCAAACCCAGAGCTTTTGGACATGCTCCACTTAAAGAAATCCCAATCCCTCCAAGCTACATGCTCTAGGGACCTAAACCTTGTCACTACAATAAACAGAACATGCCAGAGGGATAGATTCCTGTCCCAGAGACTTCCCATACTCTGGAATAAACTACCTACCTATATCAAACAAAGCTCTACATTAGCACTCTTCAAGAAAAATCTTGATGATTGGATGGGAAATAGGAAATTCACACAGGGGATCACCTCTGTGGCTCTGCTCGACAGTGGCACAGGAAAATAATTCTCTTGGGTGGTAAAAGCCAGGGTACCTTTTTGGCTGGGCTTGTATAGGCCCCAGGGCCGATAGCCTAGTACCTACCTAAGAACCTATGAACCTATACGTTCCATGGCCTTGCAGAGCAAGCTCATCAGGCTAATAGGACTATAGTTCCCGGGATCAGTGGTGGCTCCCCTTTTGTGGAGTGGGATAACTGTTGCTGTGCACCATTCAGTGGGCACAAAGCCGGATGTGAGGCTATGATTGAACATGGTGCATAGGTGGGGAGCCAGTTGGTTCTGAAGTTCATGTAAAATGCAGCCTGGGATGTTGTCCAGTCCCATGGATGCTGTATTTTTTGCTTTAGAGAGTGCAGCTTTTACCTGTGTAGTTGTGATTACAGGGACTCTTCATTCTTCCTGTATAGATATAGGCCCTTTAGGGTGTGAGAGGGTGGTAAAGTTAGCACTGAACCTGTCTGCCAGAATGTTGGAAATATCAGTTGGTTCTGTAATTTTCATGCAGTTGTGCTGTAACTGAGAGCAGATCTGGGTGTTGCCATTGAGATTCTTGACATAGGTATAGAATGCTTTGTGGTTGTCCTTAGAATCAGTGGCGATTTTATTTTCATAGCTAGCTTTGGATGCTCTTATAAGGGATTTCAGCATCTTACTGAGGCTCACCAAGGAGCTCCACCACTCATGGGATTTTACTCTCTTTTGCAACAGTTTCTTCCTTCTGTTGTACAGTTTGTTTATGGGAGGGGACCACTAGATTGGCTTCCTTTTTTTGGAGGATAGCTTCTTGGTTCTCTTTGGGATAGCATGATCCATGCACTCATGTAAGTGCTTATAGAGTGCATTTGTGTAGGATTCAGCAGTCGTAACTGTATTGGCCGTCTGCATGGGTGTCATGAAGTTCGCCACTTCTGTCTTAAGAAGCATGAAGTTGGCTATGGAGAAATTTTTTACCATGGTTTCCTTAATGTGGGGTGGGGGCAGGGTGTGGAAATCTAGGGTGATTAGCTTATGGTCAGATCTGACCAACAAGGAGTTGACTTCGGGTGTGGAACACTGGTCATTCATGTTGGTAATGACTAGGTCTAGGATATTGTTGCCCTTGGTGAGGGTGTAGATAAGTTGATCCAGGGCACTGGAATTTATGAATTCCAGAAAGCGTTGAGTGAAGGAGTTGGTACATGAGTAGTTGTCCCAGTTAATGATGGGGTAGTTGAAATCACCCATTATTAGGGTGTTTGAACCCTAATATTTTCCAGTGTATCAAGAAAAGAGGAGTGGGGCATGATGGGGGATCTGTAGCAAGCTAAAATTTGGATTGCAGTTTTGCCCAGAGTTAGCTGCACTTGGATAACCTCGGATGCATTATGCTGAGCAACTAGTCTGGAGGTGTGGATATCATTAATGAATATGGGCACACCTCCGCCTTTGGTGTTCCGGTCCAGGTTACGTGGCCGAAAAGTGTGGTATGAGTTATAGCCTGGTAGTGCAGGGGTGCTCTTTGGAGCCTTGAACCAGGTCTCAGTCACTGCACAGGTATCGATGTTCTCCATTTTAAGGAGTGCCTTGAGTGAATGTATTTTGAGATTTAGACTTCTAGCATTGAGTAGCATTACCCTCAGTTTTTGCTTGCCTGTTCCTGTTACATTTGAAACTTGTCTAAAAAAGGCACTATAGGGACGGCAAGAGCCTTAGCCAGTATCCGAAATCCCATGGGAGACAGGTGCAGGCCATCTCTGGCAAAGCATCATGGTCTGTCGACCATGTCGTCCCAGGCAGACAGATACTGGATCCCCCTTAGAATGACACCAACTTCTGAAGTCAATCATTTTGTCCTTGTACTTGCAGTATCATTCTGGGCGATGGCAGAATGCTACACAGGGCTAGGGTCATACCTCCTTGGGCTACAAGATCAGAGAGCTCTTCCAAGTCTCTTTTCATGTAGTAGAGGGAGGCATGTCTCAGGTCATTCACACCAATGTGGACAATGGCAGAGTCATATTTGTACTTGGTTGTGGAGTGACCTGAGTGCATGGGGTATGTGGCAGATCATGGCACCCGGCAGGCAGCTGTCAGTAACCTTCTTCTTTAGCCTGGTAAGTGGGACATCAGTGTCACTGACTAGAGTCACCTATGACTAGTGTGTTGGGTACGTTGTTTTGCCTAATATATTATATATGTTATAATATATATATATGTTTGCCCATAATATCTGAATAAGTGAGTGGAATATTCATGACAGCATCAAGGAAACATTTTCCTTCCTTCTGTGTTTTTTTTTCTTAAGTTTTGGATTTTTCTTGGTATATTGATTGATTTTCTTAGTATATTTTATTTTTTATTTATTTTCCATTTGTTTACCAGGTTAGTCTGACTGGACCCAAGATGACCGTTTTCAGCGGAGGCTGGGAGAGAAAAGCTCCAGATACATAGTAAACAATTATAAAAAATAATAAAAATAAATTATACAAACATAGCTATTTTGTACAAAGAGCATAGAAAATATAAACTGAGTAAAATCAGAGTTTTACAATTGATGCAGCACACAGTGGTTAGAATACTGAGAAACAATTAAACAAGATAATATACAACAAATATACAACTGCATGAACATAAATTCAAAAAGAAGTTTCCATAGACAGAGTCATAAACTAGAAATCATAACTATATTGACATGATTTATATTGCATTTCTCTTGTTTTAATGATGGTATGTGTGTATTATTGTACGTGTCATATGTGCACACATATTTGTATTAATCTATGTATTTACAGTATATTGACAAAGTACTGGGTCACATCAGAGGCTTGGGAGGTCATTGTTAAGAAACTGAGAACTGTTGTAAAACTTGGCATTGAATACTATAAGTTCAGGCTATGCTATAAGAGAATAACTATGTAAAGATAACCATGTCAGCAGCCAGAACACATTATAAACTGAATGTTTTACTGTGCACAATAAGAAATGGACAGATTGGCCCAAACTCTGGAGTGATGTGTGTGCTTTTTTTTTTTTTTTTGTTCCTGGGGAAATGCTATTCAGAAGTGAAGAGACATATAAGGGAACAGTTTTAGTGGCACACCAGGCTGTGATTTTTTTGATGTCTATTGTCATGCAAAGCTGACAAAATAGTTGAATCTACCTAAGCTGGAAATGTGAGACTGTAGCCCACTGAAGGAAGGGAGATGGGAGGAGTAATTTGGCCAGGAATTGAAACTTGCAAAACTGCTCCTTGTGAAAAGTCTTTTTTATCTCAGTAATTTGTTGACACTTTTGCAAGTTTCTTTCAGATAATGTGTAGTACATCAATAGGAACAACATTTGTAAAACCCAGCACATACCAGTCAATGACACATGAGCTGCAGACTTTCAAACTTGGCATTTTTTTCAGGTGGTCCATTCTAAGTGAATGGAAGTCTAGTCTGACAACAAATGGTAGGGCTATTTGTTCTCAATGTCTGTGCATTGAGACAGATTTAGCTTTCCAAAGGAATCACAATGTCTGCTCCCATGAGGACAGACAAGAGTAAAAAAAATAAAATTAGGAATGAGTACTTATTTTGCTGCAGGCAGCTTTAGGAAGTGCAGTAAATCATGGCAAGATAACAAAATATATGTTTTTTTATTGTTTGCCCGTAGTGGTCCTTTAAGCGACACCATTTGATTCAAACCCGGGGGTTTATCAGTATTAAATCATATGATCCATCTCTGTTCGGCAGCTTCTGTATCATTAGATAAATTACCCCATCTCTGTTTCTCAGACAATATCTGTAAAACTAAAAATTTGTAGATATGTTCTGGTCCTGCATTCTTAGTATGCATGGCAAAATCACTACTTTCTTTAACGTTTCTGATGTCTCTGTAGTGTTCAAGGATCCTATCCTTTAAAGAAAGTAATGCTTTTGCCATGCATACTAAGAATGCAGGACCAGAACATATCTACAAATTTTTAGTTTTACAGATATTGTCTGAGAAACAGAGATGGGGTAATTTATCTAATGATACAGAAGCTGCTGAACAGAGATGGATCATACGATTTAATGCAGATAAACCCCCGGGTTTGAATCAAATGGTGTCGCTTAAACCGTTTTTAAAAGCTCGACCATTGAGGCATTGAGTTTTTTGTATGGCATGTCCAGTATATATATATATATATATATATATATATATATATATATATATATATATATATATTTTTTTTTTTTTTTACAATTTCATAATTTTATACTTATGCATGTCTATATGCTGGTTTTATGTGTACATCAATACTTAAGTATATTTTAGCATTCATTTATATATTTTTCACTATTTTATATTATGCCTATATACTCTTAGCAAGGCGCATGCATTAGCACATGTATTCATTGGTATCAAGTCAGATGTATTTTATATATATATATATTTTTATAGATATATTTTATATATTTTTCTATGCATGTTTTAACAGAATTATTAGCTTGGATAAGGAATGCGTGATATATGATATTCTTATTGCATTATTTAGTTTTATATTTTTTATTCTGCATTGGCAACTGTGTTTCTCTTTAATTAACAGTGATTAGGGTAATTGCCTGCATCATCATGTGACTGTTTCAAGTATTTAAGGAAGTGTGGAATTTCAACAGTTGTCTGATGAAGGGGTTGATCCCTGAAAGCGCTAACCTGTGTACTGTTTGTATTGTTCTACTTAAATAAATCTCCTAGCTGTGGTACTGTCGGTGTTTCTTTATGTTTGTAGTTCCTTATTTTCCACTGACAGTTTTGTGCCTAGAGAGGACTCTGTGCATCCACTTATTCAAATTTGACAATAATGCCCAACTTGCAGTTTCTGTAAACTTAGTTAACCAAAGGTCCTGATTACCACTCTGAAGATTAGAAAATTTCATAGTATTCAGGCCTAGGGCACACACTCTAGTTACATTCATACTTCCCTGCCACGTTGACTATTTCTTTCCATAAGTAACAAATTGTTGCTACTCCTAGACTATTATTAAGGTATGTTTTACATACAGCACCCTTTCACTCAATCTTTCCTCCTTCATAGCTTTTATTAAAATGGTAGGCAAATCTGTAGCTTCATATAATTCAGCAGAGTTAGTCAAAATTTGCAACAGCTGGAGTTCTGTTATGAGAACTGGCAAATGACATGGATATCTTGTGCTCCTCTTTGCAGGCCTTTTCATTAATGTTAATTGAGGTCCAATGATCTGCCTCCAAAACAGTCATAAAGCTCAAGATCTGGAAGAAACCAGACATGAGAAGAGGGATGAAGAACGCAAGGGGTCACCAGCTCCTGCATTCTCAGTCCTTGGAAGGACTGGCAGCGTCTCAAACCTCATGAGTTCTGCCTGCATGCCAGCTCCTGCAATCTCAGCCCTCGGAAGGACTGGCAGTGTTTCAAACCTCATGAGTTCTGCCTGCATCTTCTTTTCTGAACCAGTTTTTGGCCAGTCTATCTTTCTATGTTTCCACAGTCCTTTAACATATTTTTTGAATGTTCAGGAGCTGGAGGAGCAGGGGTGGGGGCAAGGGAGCCCGCAGGATTTTTTGCAGGGGGGTGCAAACCCAGAGCCCCACCCACATAGCTCACCCCGCCCCCTGCCAACAGCCCCGCCCAAGTCCACCCACCCCAAGCCCCGCCCACACGGCCATTCCAGTGTCCCATTACTTGGCTATTTCTCCCCATTTACTGTAGACACTGTTCAAATCTGTGTGCATACTGTTTTATTCTTTAGTTCTACAATGATTACAGGCAGTTGGATTTAATTTACAACTTTTATTTCAAACATTATAGCCCAAACACTGAGACATTTACTAATCCTAAACAAACCAATAGTCTTACAATGAAAACAGACTTGGCATTAAAGCTTCTCTACTTTTGAAACTCACATTCAATGAAACAGCATTGAAACCCACATTCAAAGAAAATGCATCTGGCCAGTGGCAGGTTATTTACCTTTGAACTGTTTTCAAGCAATAGGCTCCTTGCACACCGTTAGGGCCATGCAAAAGTTATTTGATTTTCCTGATTGTATTAATTATAATATATAATTGAATTATATCCCTTGTATTATACAGCAACACTTGTTTGAATGTCTCTGCTGAAGTAAAAGTAATCTGAATAATTCCACATTAAAGATATCTGAAACTAATGAAGATGTTGTTGCTAGAAAACAACTGTATATTTCAGTGTTTCATCTACAAATTCAGTGCCTGCTGTCACAAAGAATAAATTGCCTATGTTAAATTAAAAAATGGTAAGCTGGTATATTGCAATAAAAATGGATGACAAGCTGAAAAACAGGTTCATAGTTATTAGGCATCTCATCCAAAGGAGGACATCCTGAGGACTGCAGCATACAAATGTATATGCTGTAGGAATAGAACCTCAAGCCTTTACATTAAGATGCAAGTATTCTACTTGTGGTGCTACTAACATAGCTTTAAAACTTTATACCACAATAGAGATACCATTTGCTAAACAAAACAGTTGCACATTGTAAATAGACTTGGCATGAGCAGCAGTGAACTTAGCTTCCTTTAAACTCACAGTTCCTTGAAAATTCACCTGAAAATTCCACCCGCTAACTCTAACTTGGGGATTTCACTTTCTCTCTCACCAACATACCACACCCTCAAGGCCTCAACCTTAGTGCAAGAAATCTGGACAAAGCCTAAAATAAATAGGGACAGATTATAAATATGGCTCTCAGAAACTTAGAAAATTGCAAGAGTAACAGGATTTGTGTTAGTATGCATTTTTCTAAATGACATGACATCTAAAACTGAAATGTCTCATTATTTAGCAACTTCAATCCTTTTTAGGAGGAATATGGGGCAAAAATCTGACAGCTGAGGGGTATGCTACCTCCCTCTTATACACACACCAAATAATTCTGGTCATACTTGAATTAGTTCTGGGAAGGTTGCACTGAACAGCACCGTGCTTGAGCTGAAGTGGGTGAAATCCTGGTAGCCAGTGATAACTGATCTGCAGCTCAGCAATGTGGAGCATTAAAGCATTTTAGCAGAGCATTGTTTCATCACTACCTATTGTGTTTGCACATAAGCTGTAGTTATTTTAAACATTTGCCTTTTTTGATTACTACAGAGTACATTTACCCACCAGAGCTATTGTGTTTTGACTTCAGTGTGGAGCTAGTTGTTGCAGGGCTTGGCTTTTAAGTAAGGTAGCAATGCTTATTTACCATATACCATTAAAGCCACCCAACTACAAGTGTACTAACACACAGACACTGCTATAAGACACTGGTCTCCAATAAAATGTAATGAGCTTCTGAAAATACTGTAATCCTGTCCTTTTATTACAATGAATATAAAATACTTCGAAATAAGGTAAAAAAGCTCATAATCTTCGACCGACAAAACTACTTTTCCACACTTCAAAACAATAATAAAATCAAACCCTCAGAAATTTTGGAAAGGTATCTCTACTCTACTTAACCCCAGCAAACCAGATACCCCTACCCCAGACCCAAACGCTCCTGACCAAGACTTGGCTACCCAATTTAACTCTTTTCATTGAATCCATTTCCAAATTAATGTCATCTTTCTTTAACACCACTACATTCTCCAAAACTCCCTTACCATCCCCAGCCATCTCTACCCTACTCTGCTACTACTTCCTCATTCCCATCTACTAACTCCCATCTCTCCACTCCTCCTACTCCTACTACTTCATCAGCTTCATCTGCCCCTAATTCTCCCTCTTCACACTCCTTTTTTCTCATTTAAACCTATACCCACGTCTACTATAAAGAAACTCCTTATGAAACTGAAGCCATGCACCAATGCTCCTGATAACATCCCTTCTTACTTTCTTAGCAAAGCTGCTGAAGCAATCCCTTACCCTATTAGCATTTTAATCAACCGCCTATCCAAGAATGTATAGTACCGCAAGTCTGGAAAAGGGCCTTTATCATACCTCTACATAAAGGTGGCAACAACAACAATGTTAGTAATTTCGGCCCCATCGCTATTCTGTCCCCCATCTCTAAACTCCTAGAAAAGTGTATCCAACTACAACTCCTTCCACATCTCTTAGATAATCACCTACTAACTCCCACACATGGATTCAGACCACATCATAGCACTATGACCGCCCTCCTCTCTTTCCTTGAAACTGTAAATAAAGCCCGTGACTCTGGCCAAATTGTTTCTACCCTACTACTCGACCTCTCTAAGGCCTTTGACACTCTCACAGCCTGCTACTAACTAAACTTTCTAAACTTAACCTATCTCCCTCCTCCTTGAACTGGTTCTCCAGCTACTTATCTAACAGATCTCAAGCAGTCAAATGGAAAAAGGCCACCTCCTCATTTCTAAATACTCCTGGGGTACCCCAGGGCTCTATACTGGGTCCCCTTCTCTTCAATATATTTATAAATGATTTCCGCAACTCTATCCCATTCTCAGACATCATCCAATATGCCGATGATTCTGCTATTATCTGCGCTGCCACCTCTATCCCCTCACTCCTAAAACTGACTCAAGATGCTTTTACAACAACTGAGCAATGGATGAAAAGGAATCACCTAGCACTCAATGCCTCTAAAACCAAATTAATGTTATTCACCCCCTCTAAGGCAACTTCTTTCAATATAAACACATTCCACATCTCTAGTCAAAATAATCTACCCCTGGAACTGGTGTCCGAGACCAAGTTACTTGGGGTCCAAATTGATAACCAGCTCAAATTTAACTCCCACCTACAGTTAAATATCAAGAAAACCCATCAAAAACTAGGTATGCTTTACCGACAAAATCATTACCTTACACCTGCTACCAAAATCACCCTCTCTACCTCATTTCTTATCCCTCCTTCTCTATGGAGCTCCACTCCTAACTAATCTACAGACCTCTCTAAAACACAACTTTCCTCTTGCTACGACAAAATTGCCAAGTTCGCTACCAGCCACAAGTCCTCCACCCACCACTGTTCCTCTCTCCAAAAACTAAAATGGCTAGAGCTACCCAGTTATCTCACATATACTCAACTAAATCTTGCACATAAGCTCATTTTCAACCCCTCCCTTTGTCCCTCCCTTTCATCAGCCTTTAAAATGCACCTTCCTGCTAGAGTATTAAGGTCCAACAATCAAAATCTATTAGAAGTATATAAACCAACTCGTCCCCCAGGCAAAAATCTTCTGTCTTATGGCCTTGCACACCTTTGGAACTCCCTACCACCTTCCATTCGCACCACCCCCAACCATTTTATATTTAAAAGATCTCTTCACTCACATCCAGTATCCCAGTGGGAATGCTCTTGCTCCCACCCCACATAACTAACACTTGCAAACTCCATCTTCCTTCTTCCTCTGTTTCCTCCTGCAACTTTCCTAATTACCCACCCTAACTCATACATATTATTATTCCTACAATAATCGGAAAGAATATACTAGGCCACACTTCCTAAGTATTGCTTCCCTAATACGTTATTACTTCTCAGTACTTTTGTGCATTGCTTCCTAATATGTTATTATTCCTCAGTATTGTCATGAAATGCTTCCATATATGTTGTTATTTCTCAGTGCGTTTGTGCTAAATTTCCCTTTAGTCTGTATTACCTATTAATTTCATCACTAGATTGTACTCACTCTAGTTTTTGTTGTATTATTTGCAAATTGTTATTTCTTGTATGATTAACTTCTGTGTAATTGTATAATTTGTATATCTATTAATAACCTACTTAGTTTTGGAGCTTTTCTCCCCAGGACTCCATTGAAAACGGGTTCATTTGGCCCAATGGACTATCCTGGCAAACCAACTGCAAATAAAATAAATAAATAAAATACTGTCATATGCATTTCAATACCCAAGGCTTATACATTATCTAGTCATGTAAATATTCTCTGCATGGCAACAACGAAAAGGCTTTCAATACTGGTAATTCTTTAACAATATGCTTACTAATGCTTACTTGCATCTTACAATGTCCGACAAGCTTACTAAAGCTTACTTGCATCTTACAATCTCCGACAAGCTTGCCTGATGTTCATTAAACCATGGCTACTTAAACAGAGCAACAGGGCACTGTGACAGCATACAGTTCCTGAATAAGAAGCATAAATCAACAGTACAAAAATCTGATAGAAAACCAGAACATTTTGCAAAATCAAAGACAGATGAAAAGCCACGGTCGTATTTGTGATCTACTTTGAATGGGGGAATAGTCTGCACACTTACACTGCATAACTGCTACTTGCCTTCCATGGACACATCCAGAGCCACTACAATGGAGGGTGGGGTGCAATAAGTATGTCACAATTTGAAATGTCTCTGGCTGACAGTGATGGATCTGACACTCATACCTCTCAACTTCAGAGCAAGAAATCTGGACAAAGCCATACATTGAACTAGAAGTGGGGCACAAGCCCAAAAATAAGGCCAATTTTTAAATATTGCTCTTATTAACTTAACTAGAACAGGTAGATCTTGCATTAGTACAAATTTTTTGAAGGGTATAAAATCTGAAACTCAAATGTCTGCCATTATTTTCTAACTTCAAGCTTTAATGACTTGCCACTAATTTGCCAGAAAACCACAATTTTATGAAAAACGGACCAATATGTGATGCAAAAATACCTGTCAAAAAAGGGACACCTTTTTAATATTAACAGTTAACTTGAAGCAGCTAACAAAATAAGAGCATCCACATGCATTTCTGAAATAAAGGTAATCTATAACTGATCATTACAGTTATATATAATTGTAAACCCTCCACATTTTCTTCCAAAATTGCCATTTTGGAGGAGGGATTATTAGGGGAGAGCAACATTTTGAGCCAGAATTGGGGACAGTTGAGATGTTTGGATATTCCTAATCTACAAAGTGATTTGCACGTACCTCTCAACCTCTTAATGCAGGAAATCTGAACAAGGCCAAATAGGTTGGGGAACATACAAACACTACTAAAAATTGCTCTTGTATAAACTTAAAGGCAGTCTTGCATTAGCATGCATTTTTCTGAAGGTTATGACATCTGAAACTCAATGTCTGTCATTTAATGGCTTCATTCCTAAATGATTTGCTAGAAAACCACAAATTTGAGGAACAAACCAAAAATAAGCAGCAAATATCTATTCATTCTGCAAAGATATGGACAACTGAGAGGTATAGTTCAACCGGGGCTGTCTGAGTTTGCTACCCCCCTCACAAAATCATGGTCAAATGGAGCCTCCCCTGCAGCCATTCCAATGTCCCATTCCTTGGTTATTTTGCCCCATTTATCATAAACACTAATGTGCATACTGCTTTACTTCTGCGATGATTTAGGATTTCATTTGAAAGTTTTATTTTGCATTTTACAACACAAACCCTAATACATATCTGTTAAAGCAATGCAGTCTCACAATGAAAATAGACTAACATTAAAACTTCTCTGCCCTTGAAACTCACATGCATTGAAACAGCACTGAAACCCACTTTCAGAGAACATACATTTTGCCAATGGCAAATATTAACTCTGGGCTGTCTTCAAAATCATAGGCCCCTCGAACATAACATACACATGCTCTTTGATACACCTTCCTGACTGTATTACATTATATTCCTTGTACAATACAGTACAGTTGTTAGAGGGCATTTAAAATTTATTGTTTTGAACATTTTTCCAGTAAACAATGAAACAAAAAGCATCCACCAATGACAAAACTGCCCAATTCAGAACATTTCCATCATAAAAGTCTACTCAAGTCCACCAGTATCAGTAAAAATATACACAATCTCTGAAGTAGTAAACTCCACATTGAAAAATTTGTAACTAATAAAGAGGTTGCTAGCAAACACTTTATATGTCATTGTTTAATCTACAAATAAAGTGCCTGTTACCCTTGAAGAATAAATTGCTTTTGTTGCATGCAATAAAAAAATGAAAAGCTAGTAATACCGCAATAGGGAATGGATAGCAAACTGTTAACAGGTTCATAGTTACTAGGTATCTTTGCCAAAAAGACTGCATCATCCACCCCATTTACAACACAATACAGCATCAGCAATGCATTTACCTACTGTGGGAGTAGAACCCACAGCCTTCAGCATCTAAAGCAAGTACACTATCTGTTGTGCTATTAACAATGCAAGCAGACTAAACATAAGCAGCACTAAACTTTTGCTCCCCTGCAGCTCTCAGCTCCTTGTAAAATCTACTCGACACTCAGCTGTATCTCTGAACTTTTCAGCACAAGAAATCTGGAAAAAGCCAAAATTTATTGGAGGGGACAAAAGGCCAAAAACCAGGGACACATTTTAAACATTGCTTGTATAATGTTTGAAAGTTGCTAGAATAAAATGCTGCGTTACCACCATACATTTCACTGCCACGTCTTGAACCCAGGGGACCCCATGCAAAACAGTCAGAGCAACATACCACTACACCAAATCAACTGTTTTGTGAAAGAGGAAGACTGAAACTTAAATAGCTACCATTTAGTGAATTCAGTTCTCACCATAGCACAGCTGTCAACCTCTTAGCACAAAATACCTGAACAAAGCCAATAATGGGTGACTACAACCACCAAACATTCAGTGAATTCAGTTCTCACCATAGCTCTCAACCTCTTAGCAAATAACACCCGGGCAAAGCCAGTAATGGGAGAATATAGTCCCCAAACATATTCAGTGAAATCAGTTCTTACCATAGCTCTCAACATTAGCAAAAACCTGGATGAAGCCAATAAATACCTGAACAAAGCCAATACTGGGTGAATACAGCCCCCAAACATATTCAGTGAATTCAGTTCTTACCATAACTCTCAACCCTAGCACAAAACCTGGATGAAGCCAATAATGGGGGGAATACAGTCCCAAACACTACCTAAACAAAGCCAATACTGGGTGAATACAGCCCCCAAACATATTCAGTGAATTCAGTTCTTACCATAACTCTCAACCCTAGCACAAAACCTGGACGAAGCCAATAATGGGGGGAATACAGTCCCAAACACAGGGATACATTTCAAATATCCATCTTGTACACTTAGAAAATTGCTAGAATAAAAGTTTTTGTTACCATGCACTTTCTGAAGAATATGAAGTCTGATATTGAAGTCTGTCCATTCTTTTTAACATTTGTTAACCAGGAAAGTCTGACTTTGAAAAAAAAAAAGCTAATTTTTAGCAGAGGCCCGGAGAGAAACACTCCAGACAGCCAAGAATAAAACCAGAGAACATGTAGCTGTCAGGCAACAAGGACACAAATGCAGAAACCACAGATTTTATGAGGAACAGAAAAAGTATGAGGGAAAATCCTGCAACATTTTTACAAATGGTGGTGGGTAGGGAATTCAGGCTCTTGCCACTTGGGCCCAAGGTACAGGGTTCAAGCCTTATTCTCTACCCACCACCATGTACACCTGGGGCATTTCACACACACACACACACACACACACACACACACACACACACACACACACACACACACACACACACACACACCTCTGAAAGTGTCCCATCTTCCGTCCGTTTCAGGTCCCACACACACCTCTACCTGAAAGTGTCCCATCTTCCGTCCGTTTACTCCCGCTTGCTATTCCGTTTCAGGTCCCATCTTCCGTTTGTTTCAGGTCCCATCTTCCGTTCATTTCAGGTCCCATCTTCCGTTTGTTTCAGGTCCCATCTTCCGTTCGTTTCAGATCCCGCTTGCAAACCCGTCCGTGTGAGTTCCCGCTCACAAACTTCTAGATATGAGCGAGAGCGATGACGTCAGCACGCCCGCGACTGGACTGTTAGCACAGACTTCTTTCTTCTTAAAGAAGAACGCACGTAAAAAAAAACCTTTTTTTGAAATTATCTAGTCAGCCGATTCCAGGGGGGTGCAAGTGCACCCCCTTGCACCTGCCTGCGGGCGCCCTTGGGTGGGGGTGGTGGGGGGAATACTGTTATTGTCTACAGGCAGATATGCTCCAGACTAAAGCTCAAGCTTTTTATGCATCAGGAAGGCCATCAAATTTCATGCTCAGCTAAGGAGCGTTTTCTTTTTAAAAGCAAAACAGTACATACATGAATGAATTTGATGATCCTCTCTCAAGCAAAAATGGCACCACAAATCGTAGTCCTTTGGCAGAATATGCAAAAAGAAAGCAGATTTATTATTAAAATTTTCCAGGGATGTCATGGATATTTTAACACTAGCTAAAAAAAAAAAAAATATATATATAAAGACGGGGTCCCAAAAGGGTGCTTGTCAGTCATTTACTGCAAGTCAACTGGAAAGAACTGATGTTCAGATAGACTAATGGGCAATCACATCTTACAGCAAAAAAGGACTGAACAATAGAAACTTTTCTACTACTTTTTCCTCATGCATCAGCCCAGTATCCTGGGCTGCAAGAGGAACCTAACTCACTGGAAGGATCTGCAAAAGCATGGGTAGACTTGTGGCGAATTCCCATGGGTAATCCCTTTTACTGAAGCATTGTGCTCTATGCTGGAGCTCTAGGTTATATAATTTTAAGAAGTTTAAAACACAAATTTACTCCAAATAAATGAATAGAAATACAAGAGTGTCAATATCAATAATGCATAAGGTCTATAGAGCTTTATAGCTTAAGTACATCTCAGGGATCGGCTATGGCTCTGTACCTGTATAATGTGTATCTGACATATATGATTATTGGCAACTTAGTCCTTTTTATATATTCTGCTAATGAGTCATTTTGGTAAAACAAATCATGGTTATCATATTCTTCTACAACAAGCTGCTCCTCACTGAGGACTGAAATCACTAAATAATGACTGATATTTCAGATTTTTACTTTATATCCCTCCGAAAATGCATGTTAATGCATAACCTGTTATTTTAGCAACTTTCTAAGTCTATAAGTGCTCTATTTAAAGTCTCTTCCTATCTGCGGGCCTTTATTCTCCAATAATTTTTGGCTTTGTCTAGATTTCATGCACTAAGAGGCTGAAAGTTGTACATTTAATTCTCATGCCAGTAAAGTCATTTTCAGAGCCATGGAAATAAAAGCAGAAAGAAAATACCAATTGTTTAGAAAACGGAGTTTAAAAACTGTACTTTGCGATTACCGTAAGGTAACAAAGAGGACACATCACTAAATAAATACAATAAGTCCTATTTCAGAATCGATGCCAACCTAGGCTTTAAAGAACATAGAGAATGCTATTGAGCATTATGTATGTGAACTCACATTACATAACAGGATAAATTATATGGAATTTCTGTGAATAAAGTGAAGCTGTCAAACGTTCATTGTATGCATTATTTTTGTAAGGTTAGTTGGGACATTGCAGTACCCAATGTACCCAAACTACCAGGGACATTCCATGCAGTTTGGATTCCTGGGCAAAATACAAAAAAGTGGCTCTCATGCCTCACAAATTGTAGCCTAGCCATGAAATACAAATTTCCATTTGACCTGGATTCACTGATAATCAACTTGATCCAATGAGCCACATCTTTCTGCACACCATGATGCTTCAGTTAAAAAGGGTGGTAGGAAAGATAATGCAGCCCAGCCCTCAGCATTCCTTCTGTTTATAAAGTATCTCTCCTGAAATATAGTAAAAGTCTACCAAATAAAATTACAACAATTCTAGTCAAAAGGGGGACTAATGCATAGAGGTCAAGATTGCCAGATATCACTTAAACATGTATCTGTTGTACATTATTTTTTGTAAAACATAATATCTATGCAGATTTTACATATCTCAAAGGATCCCTTAGTCGAAGAATGCAGAATGAAAACTTTTTCAGTTTACACGCTACAATACCAAATGAATTAATGAGCAAATATAAATTGTAGACATCTGTAGCTTTCAAAGATTCAGCACTTTGGTACAACAGACTTTGCTAACATCACAAACAACTATATGCATAGAAACCAAACAGTTAACATGAGTTTTGAATAACTAAGCAAAATTCTTCAAATAGCAAAATATTTCATACCAAAGTGATTTAAAAAAAGATTTACAAAAATTCATGTCTCAGATGATCTCTTAACCTGCCATTTATCTATTCTCTAAGGTCACATACACTAAAAAAAGAAAAAGAAAATTAATTGTAAACAGAATTATACATTAATGTTAAAAAAATTAAATTAACACCTGAAAACATGAAACAGTAGCATGCCTCATAGTAGGTAGCATTTATATAGAAAACCTGGTTTCAACCAGCCAGCAGTAAGAACAGCATGTCTCATTTGGATGTACTTCAATCAGTTTCTACAAGTGCGCTTACATCTGTTCTACATGTACTGAACTTGAACAAGGTAAACATTTTATCTCCATTGACTATCTAAGTTAAATTCAACACCAAAAAAATTCCCAGACTCTTCCAGTTCTCCCAGTTTTTCCCTTTCTTCCAGTCATTAACATTAGGCATCTATGTAACAGAATAGTCATGTGCAAATTTTGTTCCCACATCCTAATTCTGTCCTCAGCCCTTTAAGCACTTTTAGTTGTTCATTCTGTATTACATATGCCATCCTTTAAGATGACAGGGAATTGACTCAGAGTGCCTACTAAATTCTCAAGGTGTACAGATGCCTCAGATTTTAGCTTCTAGTATTGATCATATGGGGATGTATTTGCCTATACAGCTGAATAATCTTTATGAAGTAAAAGGTCATGAATATTTAGTAACCCCCCTCCCCATTATAAGACTGTGTCAAAGCAACATGACAAAACTCTCATTCTTCTGTAATCGCAGACACACTTCCTTATTAACCACCAAAGACATAAGATAACAAGAGAGAAAAGGAAATCTTATGAGATGTAATTCATCTCCAACAAGGAAGAATGAGCTTATTTTTTCCAGTTAGAGACTCACAGATACACTTTAGTCTATAAAATGTTGAAGGTTAATATTCAGTAAAATGTTGTATATTCCCAGAGTGTACCAAGTTCCATCTATTCTCCAGTCAACAATTATTATTATTATTATTATTATTATTATTATTATTATTATTATCATTAATCACTTTATTAAATAAAATAATTTCTGTTTTAGACACATTAAGTCTTAACCCTGAGATGGTGGCAAACTCGGACAGCATGTTTACATATTTAACAGGCAGTCATCAGCAAAAAGAAGAGCTTTTGCAGTTTTACCGTGTCACCCTGAGGGGCCATCACAGCGAAAGATCAAGCCTGCCAGGGGTTCAATAGCTAATAAGAAGAGAAATATGGGTAGACATAACCATAATAGGTGATTCTTCCTGTCTGGAATGGTTTCGGAATTTCGAATATGTTAATACAGTTGCTACTTAGACGTATACAGGTATTCGTTATAAGAGATTCCAGCATCTGCCATAAATATTACCAGCAGATGTAAAAGAATGCCTTCTTGAAATCTATCAAACCTGCAATTGCTGGTGAGGAGTCTTTCTTTAATACTTTAGTATAGGTAATTAGAGTCCTCAGGTGGCCAGCATTAATACACTTCAAGACAAACCTAGCTAGTATCAGTGATAAAAGTGTAGACAACATAATTTTATCCCAGTTAGCTAAAATTCTAGCATATATCTTAAAATGAGTATCTTTAAATGAGGATTCACTGTAATTACTCATTAGCTCACTCTCTTTAAATAAATCTTAACATGAGTATCTTTAAATGAGGATTTACTGTAATTACTTACCATCTCCATGTCTTTACCTGGCATAGGAAGGAAATAATAGCAGATACTCTTAATGGAGAGTTTATAGTTCCTTGTGACTGAAATATCTGACATAAGGTAAGAACATGAAAATGTGTCACATATAACTGTGAGTTAAGTCCATTGGAACCTTGTTTTTTTAACTTTAGGTGCATTGAGAACCTCTTGCAGCACCTTAGCTTGAGAAACTGGGGTTTCTAATAATTCTGCATGCTGATCAAGTAATCCCCACAACGTGGTTTGTTTTACAAATGTCAGAGGGGCAGCATGTTTCTCCATGTTACTCCATGTAGAGTCTACATAAAGCTTCTCATAAAATAACATAATTTCTCATTTATCCCTTCATGTTTCATAACTAGTATTTTATCTTTAAGCAAAATAGAAATAATCTGAGCTTTCTGCTTTCTTGGCTTCAATTTATGCATTAATTGTTTCCAAGCTTCATTTCCCATTGCCCATGCCTTGGTAGCTATTCCATCCAGGAACAATTGTGTACAAGTCCTCTCAAATGCAATAGGCTCCTTATGGCTCCTTCTGTAGTTATGCAATGTCAGCTTGTCCTTAACAATTTGGGCATTGCATGACTGCCATTCATTTACCACACTTATCTCCAAATCTGTCATGTTCCTAACATGTTTTGCATAACTGTAACATTAGCCCCTTTGCACCAGCTGTCAAATTTAGTTTAAGGGATTTCTTTTACAAATATGTAACAAAACTATTACATTGTTTGTCAGTTATAAATCTGTTTTCTCCTTTCAAAGTCAGTCCCAGTTCATTGTTGGTGGATCTAATCACCATGGTTTCTCTTGCTCATTTCTCTATCATTGCCTAGAATTAAAAACACATACCTCATGGTCTGTCAAAGCTGCACTAACAATTTCTATTTTGTGGGCTTCCTTAACCAAATTCCCTGATGTTGACCACATGTTAGCTCTACTACAGTTACTTTTTGCAGGATAAAAAAGGCTCTTCGTATTCAGATTGTCTCCATACACTCAGTAAACAATTTTCTCCGAAACATCATGTGGATTCTCTCGTATTTCTAGGACTATATTAATAGCTTTTCCTAACAGTATTGGTGCACCATGTGCACAAATAGCTTCTACATTTAAAAACAGTTAGTTTAAAAGGAGAGTAAATCTAAATTCTGCTGCATTTTTCATTCTGGGGTTTCAGATTTCTACATCACCCACCCATCATTTTCATCTTATTTTTAAATTCCTCTGTTTGCTACCCTAATCTGTCATTTACTAAGAGCAACACTCCTGTTTTGAATGTTCTATCTAGACTTTTAAACATTAAATCTTTTTATACATACAGTATATTTTTGAGGAGTTTTAATCTCTGGTAACACTATTACTTTAACATGGTATTTATTAAGAAATATTTTAAATGTGTTATTTAACAGGGAAATGTATATCCCAATAATTAAAGTTGAGCAAATAAAGTATAACAATTTAAATTACAGAGGGGCTTTGTTTCATGATATTATTGACCACATGTTAGCTCTACTACAGTTACTTTTTGCAGGATAAAAAAGGTTCTTCGTATTCAGATTGTCTCCATATACTCAGTAAACAATTTTCTCCGAAACACCATGTGGATTCTCTCGTATTTCTGGGACTATATTAATAGCTTTTCCTAAGAGTATTGGTGCACCATGTGCACAAATAGCTTCTACATTTAAAAACAGTTAGTTTAAAAGGAGAGTAAATCTAAATTCTGCTGCATTTTTCATTCTGGGGTTTCAGATTTCTACATCACCCACCCATCATTTTCATCTTATTTTTAAATTCCTCTGTTTGCCACTCTAGTCTGTCATTTACTAAGAGCAACACTCCTGTTTTGAATGTTCTATCTAGACTTTTAAACATTAAATCTTTTTATACATACAGTATATTTTTGAGGAGTTTTAATCTCTGGTAACACTATTACTTTAACATGGTATTTATTAAGAAATACTTTAAATGTGTCATTTAACAGGGAAATGTATATCCCAATAATTAAAGTTGAGCAAATAAAGTATAACATTTTAAACTACAGAGGGGCTTTGTTTCATCTCTGGGGGAAAAAAAAGAAAATGGCTACTGCCTAAGCAGTTACTAAGAAACCTGCAGAGTCACAAAACAAATTACAGTGAGAACAGCAACAACAACAAAATGGATGGGTGTATCCTAACTGCACAATCACAACCAAACTGATTTAAAACATTCATATAAACTCCAGTAATAAAATACCAATAAAGTCCCTTAAGAGGTATGTGTATGCTAGTTTACTGGGACTCATGAACATCTGTATCTCTTTTAACATAAACATTTGAGGTGGTGGGATTTCTGAGGGCTGATCCATTGTTGTGATGTGCTGATGTATTCATATCAGCCACTTCTTGTTCACTTATCAAATGTTCTTTGGATTTGTACTTCCACATTAAGCAGGTAACCTAGTGATATTTCCTTGAGATGTCTGTAGGAACTGTTTATTTTTTTCTAGATTATCTCCACTTCTAGGGATTTCTAGGTGTGCTAAGCACTGAGATGCTGGGAAAGCTGCACAGTTCATTTTTACTGCTATCTTCTTTTGTCTCTTTCTTTGACGTTTTCTTGCTAGTTGTTTCTTGTATCCTCCCTTATCTTTAACAGATTTGGCTACCTCAGTCGACTGCAGGAATGACAGTTATGCCTCTACAGACATCTGGTATTTACATTACTGTTTGATTCTGAGAGTGGCAGTGTGTTTTTCTTTGCAGGACCATTGCTTTTCCAGAAAAGTACTGTCGCTGGAGCAAAGTCAAGAGTATGACTTGGGAACTACAAAGTGGGTAGGCATGGCCTTTTTTTGCTGACAAACAAAAAGAGCTGCCTGGCAGTAAAATTAAGCATTTTGAAGATCACTTGGCATAACTTTGATCTTGGTGGTCAGGTGACCTTAATGCTCTTTTAGCACTCCTGACAGCAGTGTTCTGAGTTTTAAAGTTAAAACACTGGGTAATGTAGTTTTCTAGCTATTTGATTGTGTCATCATCACATTCTGTCTTCAAAGTCCACTAATCTTTTGTCTGTTTTCATGATCTTCCCTTTTGTTTTGGATAACTTTGATTACTTTCTGTTGGTCATTCACCTTTGTACCATATTCTTGTGTTTGAAGTATCTTTATTTATTTATTAGCATTTGTTTACCCAGAAAAATCTTTCTGTGCCATGAAAGGCCCCTTTTCAGAGGAGGCCAGGGAAGAAAAGCTCCCCAGTTAAAAATGTTGCAATTTGTCGCACAATGTAATACAACACAGCATAATACAATAATATGCAAGGCAAAACAACAAATGCTATCACATACAAGATACAAAAATTACTTTATAAAGAAAGAAAAAAATAGAAGAGACAGAGCCTGGAAACCATTACATTCCACAGAGTTGCATTTCAGTTTTATATTAGCAATGATAATTAACTTTTATTAGGTTAATAGACAGGTGCAATAAAATGTGAAGGTTATGATCATCTCAAAGAATGCAGATTTAGCCATGCAGACTTTAATAGACTTCCAGCTGGCAGCATTACTTATTTTGATCTTTTCTGTATGTCTTAAAATTTGTGAAACTGCCCTGTTAAGATGTCAGTATTTGCATTTTTTGCAAACTTTGAAATAAAATGAACTCCTCTAAGGGTCCAGTAGCCTATTCATGACAGGACAATCTGACATCATGTAATTGTAACTATCCCAGTAGAAAAAAAACAACTAATATTCTGAACTCAAGTTGTCTCGATTTTTATACCTCTGATTTACAGGTTTGAATAATGTTAATGAACACTGAAGAGGGACCGACATCAATATGTTACTAAAAGTTATGAAGCCTTTGAAATGAGCACTGACCACTCAAACATGGCTAGCTCCTCACTAAGATTCATTCACCCTTTATGTCTACCCACACAATGGCTGCTCTGACCAGCAAAGTTCATCAGGGATGACGTAAGTGAATGTAATATGGCAATCTTCAGGTCTTTGTAGAAAGCAGCTCACATGCTAAATATGTGAGTACTAAGATAGTGTCATTCCATTTCTAAGACTAATCCTTGCATTGTTTCCTGAATCTAAGCACTGACCTTAGCCAGAGTCAAGACTTATCTGGTGCTGACCAGGGTGAATTTATAATTGTGTTCAAAGTTTATTTTTTCTTTCTGCAATGTATTTTATAAAATCCTTATTGAGACTGGAGATGGCAATTGACTTTTGCCAGGCACACTTGACCTGAACTTTAATTTCTATGTTCCTTTAGCTGTCATAGTTTAAAAAATATCAGCTTAACTCATTTTCATCAAAAGAGTGGCATGGGCTTGTTGAATCTGACATTTAATTTTCAATAGAACTCTCCTAAACATATATTTTGTAAACCTCACTAGCATTGTCAGAAAATTAGTTTTTCCCAACTACATAAAAAATTATTTGGGTTTCTTTTCAGGGATGGAAGCAACTGGAAGAATGCTGACATTGCCAAAACAGGCCTTCACATCCACTGACTTACAACAGCAATTTAGTTTGCAGAATTCTTGCAATTTCTGGGAAACGTATTTGCATTTTCATGCTGAGTTACAGGTCAATTTTTATAGCCAGTCTAAAACACTGTTGTTGTACAGATAGAGAACAGTGCTATATGTGATATGTGTCTGACAATCACAAACTGAGAGTTTGAGGCCCTAACCTACTACTGTAAGTGAGGTTTGGCTACAAACCAATTTGTCCAGAAACATCTTCAGAAGGGGGTTAGATAGCCATATTAGTGGGATTTAAAAGGGGTGGGAGGATGAAAGGGTTAAATGGAAGGAGGGATAATTGGGAGAACATGAGGTAAGGGTAGGGAGGGGCTTAAGGTGTTTAAGCAAGTGTAGCTGGATAAGGAATCACATTTCTTGTAGGTATTCCAGAGTACTGGTAGGCATTGAGTTAATGGTGGTAGTTATGGGATTATTAGTACAAGGTCCTTTGCCTTTTAAATTATGAAGGAAAGTAATCTTCAGAAGGCTAGCTGACTTTGATTAAAAGTATTTAAAGTTGGTCCAGGTAATGGGTAATTTTAGCCACTGGAATATAGTAACTACTTTGCTAATTTATTTTGATGAGGTCCTGCTGTTGCTTATTCTCCACAGCTGGATTTTACATTTGTTGGAATTACTGATTACATTTTAGTATGAATTAGTGTTTTTTTTTGTGTCACCTAAGGATGTGGTTAAGGCAGTTATTTCTTTGTTTATTCGTGGGTGTTGCTGGAAGGGTAGGTGCACAGTTATCAGGATTCATTTAGGCAATAGTCACCAGTGTGTTTTACTTTTCTGTTAGGTTGCTTCCCAGCATAGTCATGGAGTATAGGCCTGTTTGTTATCTCGTTGGCTTGCTGGTTGTGGTGGGGCCAGCAGTGGATACATTTTCCTCTCAGTTTTGAGAAGCAGGATAGGATTGTAGGGAAGGTATATTGCAAGGCATTGGTGGGAGCAATGGGTTGAGAAAGGTTTGTTGCGCTGGGTCACTTAGTTGTTTACATTTGCATGTTCGTGGGCTTTAAGATGCCTGTGAGTAAGGACTACTGACATTGAGCACGTTAAGCTGCTTTGGTAATCACCAAGTGTAGTACCTCGCAGGATGTGCAGTAGCAAATCCTGCCCCAAACACGCCTCCAGCTGCACGGACCCCGCACCCACATGAATATTCACATCATCGCTGCCGTGGCAAGGCAGCATTGGTATGAATATTCAAAGCATACAACTATGTAGTTGTTTAGTTTAATCAAGTCAGAAAAACACGTTTATTCACACAACTAAAATATACATTTTCACAGACTTTAATACTCGCAAAGCTGCAGTCTGAGTACTAAGTACCAAATGTAGTACCTCGCAGGATGTGCAGTAGCAAATCCTGTCCCAAACACGCCTCCAGCCACACGGACCCCGCACCAGCATGAATATTCACATCCAGCTGCTGTGGCAAGGCAGCATCAGTATGAATATTCAAAGCATACAACTATGTAGTTGTTTAGTTGAATCAAGTCAGAAAAACATGTTTATTCACACAACTAAAATATACATTTTCACAGACTTTAATACTCGCAAAGATGCAGTCTGAGTACTCAAATTACTGTGTTATTATTTTTGCGCTTACTGCTGGCTTCATATGCTGATGCCTAGTAGGTTTTGGACTTTGTTTGTGATTGCACAGTATGTAGAATGTGGAAATCTGCATTATTATTTTACCGATTAATGCCAGTTATTACTTGTGTTTTGGGAACTTGACATTCTTTTGGACTCTGTGTACTATACGCAGTATAACTGTTGTTTTGGGAGCATTAGTAATGCCTGTTTCATATGCTGATCCCTGTTTGTGATTGCACAGTATGCAGAATGTGGAAATCTGCATTTTTATTTTAGCGATGAATGCCAGTTATTACTTGTGTTCTTTTCGACTTTGTGTAGTGATTTACTTGCTGCCAGTTATTACTTGTGTTTTGGGAACGTTATATTCTTTTGGACTTTGTGTACTATATGCAGTATAACTGTTGTTTTGGGAGCGTTAGTAATGCCGGTTGTTTTGGGAACATTTGTGTAGTGATTTACCGACTAGACACAATATCAAGACTGTGGAAATTAGTGTGCCTGTCACTCAAACTCATTTTTCCCCTGCCTATCAGTTAGGCCACGTTATATTCATTTGGACTTTGTGTACTATACGCAGTATAACTGTTGTTTTGGGAGCATTAGTAATGCTGGTTGTTTTGGGAACATTTGTGTAGTGATTTACTGACTAGACAGTATCAAGACTGTGTAAATTAGCATGCCTGTCACTCAAACTCGTTTTTCCCCTGCCAGTTAGGCCACGCCCAAAGCTGCGCAGAAATACCTGCGAGGTACTACACTTTGAGATTACTGCTGCTATTCTCATCTGCCTCATTGTGACGGTTACCTTGATGTGATGGTTTCCTTGATTGTTTTGAGGTGGAGACAGGAGCCATTGGTACTGCAGCGATTATATATTTAAAAAATAAATACCCCCTCAAAAAAAAAAAAAGTTTATTATTGTTTCTTCTTCTTTCAGTGGTGGTTTGGGAGCTGGAGGGAGCCACAATGGTCATTTTCATGGGCTGCGAGTTCCGGAGGGGAAAGTGGTTACTACCGTTCATGCACCGTGTAATGTTATTTAAAAAAAATAAATAAATAAGGTGAATGCATGTATGAGTGTTCTCATTTCCGATATATTTGGTACTCCATTTACTTTTATTTTGAACAACTGGGTCATTTAACAAAACTTCAGTTTTAGAAAGGTGGGGGGAAAGGAAGTATAAGGCTAAAGCTGAGAGCCGGGTGAGTAAAGACCCCAGTGGTTGAGCTGTGTTTTCTTGTAATTATCTTGTGTTAGTGTTTACAGTTTGTTCAGTTACTCAATATAGTACATTTTTATGAGGTGGTAGTTTGAATACTGGTAGCATAACTCTGAGCAAGTCACTTAACCAGATAGTATTCACTGGTCGTCACTGAAGAGGGACAATTGTGTACAATGGATTTAACCAGTCAGCAAATAGGTAAAAAAAATAAAAAAATAATGAAGCCACTTATTGGATGGATCTAATGGCTTACATTTACAGGTGGTAATGGTTACTATGGTGATGTTAAAATTCAAAGCGCAGAATGTCAAACTCCATTCTGAATTTCAAGTAGAATTAGGAAGAATTGTCAATGCCATTTAGATAAAATCCACTGTTTCTGTATAAAACATTATTGCACTGTGGTTTGCATCTCATTTTAGATGTAACAAACATACTGAAACTAAATTGGTTATTTGGCCGAGTGACGCCAAGGTCAGAGGGGCATATGGCAAATAGGTAGCAGAAAGGGCCAGCGGTTTTACACTCCATTTTCCCCCTGGTCTGTCTGTTTCAGGTGCAGGTGATTTAATATTTCCTACTCAATTGGTCATCAGTAATTTGGACACCGCAAATGGGTCATTACCAAAAATAGTTTGTGGGGTGTTTTTGTGGCATTTAATGTTTTTATTGATGTAGTATGATCCTTGATGGGGGGGTTGGCCTGGTAGAACTAAAATCTGTTTCTTTGGTGAGAGTAATATCTTAAACATCAGTTAAACCATTAGAATGCTTGGTAATTTTCAAAGTTGGAATTTACTAATTTTACTTTGCCTTTGCAATGAATTGAGAATAAACAAGTATTTTGCTTGATCTGTCAATAAGCAGGAGTCATATTTTTCATAGCTTGTCCAGCGAGATGTGTCTCTCTCATAGGTTCATAGCTTCATAGGTTCATACTAGGCTATCTGCCCTAGGGCATTTATAAGCCTAGCCAGAATGTGTTTGGCTTTCGCCACCCATTTTAAATTTATTTTGCTATGCCCTTTTTCGAGGTTAGTATACTGTGCCTCTGTCTAACAGTGACACAGAAGTGATACCCGGGGTAAACCTATGATCTCCCATCCACTCATCAAGATTCCTCTTGAAGAGAGTCAATGAGGGATTCTGCCTAACCTGGACTGGGATTTTATTCCAGATTGAAGGGAGCCTCTGGGTTATGAATCTGTCCCTCCAGCATGTCCTATTTATTTCAGTGCTGAGGTTCAAGTCTCTCGAGCACGTAGCTCGATGGGATTTGGATTTTCTGAGGTGCAGCATGTCCATTAATTCCGGGTTGGACATGGCTTTATACGTCAGGCACAGATCGCCTCTGAACAGGCGGTATGCCACTGAGTAGAGCTGGAGTTTCTTTAACCGGGCAGCATATGGCATCTGTTTGAGCCCTTTGACCCTCTTGGTGAGGTACTTTTGGGGTCTTTCCAGTTGCTGCAGGTGTCTGGTAAGGTACATCCCAAAGGGGCATTGTACTCAATTATGGGCCTGATGAGGGATGAGTAAAGAGGCACGATGACGTCCCCTGATCTAGATGTGAATCCCTTCATGATTAGGTGGGCTATATAAAATGTTTTTCTAACCACTTTGGCCACGTGGTTGTCAAATGAGAGATTGCTATCAACTTGGGTCCCCAGGTCCCTAATTACTTCTTCTGTACTTAATGGATTACCACCTATGTGGTAATTTGTGGGCACTTTGTTTTTGCCAAAGGGATGACTATACACTTTTTGGCATTTAGCTTGAGGCCATGGCTCTGGCACCAGTTGTCTGTTTCTATGAGGCCCTTTTGGAGGATGCTTGTGTCGGCTGGAGAGTCGATTATGGCCCAGTTTGCATTCATCTGCGAACTTGGTCAGCCACAGTCCTTCCGTGTTGGCCTGTACCTCCGAGAAATATATACTGAACAAGAGAGGTCCCAGGACTGAGCCTTGTGGGACACCACTTGTAACTGGTTTGGAGTCTGACATGGCTCCAGCAATTCTAACCATGTGGGTTCTGTCCTTGAGCCAGTTTGCAATCCATCTAGTGACATAGGGGTTTATATTTAAGCTGGTGAGCTTATCTATAATGCCCGAGTGGGGTATTGTATCGAAGGCTTTTGCGAGGTCCAGGTAGGCTGTGTGGACCACCTTCCCTCGTCAATGGCCTTGGTGACTGTTTCAAAGAAATCAACCAGGTTTAAGAGGCAGGATCTGCCCTTAACAAAGCCGAACTGGGTAGGATCCAGTGTTTGTAGGTCCCCAATATCTTTATTTATGAGGTCCATGATGATCCTTTCCATAGCTTTGCAGACCAAGCTAGTCAGGCTTATGGGGCGATAGTTTCCAGGATCCGTTGAGGCACCACCTTTATGGAGAGGGACCACTGTTGCTGCACGCCACTCTTTGGGCACATATCCTGTAGTAAGGCTGAGATTGAACAGTAGTTTTATGTTTGGGTTTAGCTCTTCTTGGAGTTCATGTAGGACGCAGCCCGGGACACCGTCTGGTCCCATTGATGCTGTGTTTTTGCTTTGGAGAGGGCGGCTTTACCTGAGCATCTGAGATGTCAGGGGTAGCACTCTGCTGGGATAGATATTTGCCCTTTTGGTGGGAGGGAGAAGTTTGCTGAACCTGTCAGCTAGGATGGTGGCAATGTCTGTGGGTTCGGTGTATTTTTTGTCATTTTGGACTAATTCTGAGCATATCTGGGAATTACCACCCAGGTTCCTAACATAACTAAAGAAAGCCTTGTGATTATCCTTATTGTCCTGTGCAATTTTTCTCTCGAAGCTGGCCTTAGACAATTTTATGTGTGCCCGTAGTTTTTTGCTAATACTGATCAGTGATGCCTTCTCTTTTTGGGATTTTGCTCTATCATTTAGTAGCTTCCTCCTTCTATTGTACAGTTTGTTTATGGCTGGGGTCCACCAGACAGGACGCCTGCCTTTGGAGGATTGGGTCTTGGTTTTATTTGGGATCGATGATCCATGCATTCCTGAAGGTGTTCATAGAATGCGTTTATAAAGGATTCTGCAGTCTGGGCCGTATTTTCCACAGGCCGGGGCTTTGAAGGATTCCACCTCAGTTTTGAGGAGTGTGAAATTTGCTTTAGAGAAGTTTTTCACTGTGGTTTTCTGGGCAGGGTTGGGGTTGGGATGTGAATATCCAGTGAGATTAGTTTATGGTCTGATCTTACCAGTGAGGGATACACTTCTGGTCTGGAGCATAGAGTCTCCATGTTGGTGATGATCAGGTCCAGTATGTTTTCCCCTCTTGTGGGAGTGGTAACAAGTTGTTCCATAGCATTTGAGTTTATAAATTCTAGGAACCTTTGGGCTAGGGTGTTGGAGATAGAGTAATGCTCCCAGTCTATGTTTGGGTAGTTGAAGTCGCCCAATATAATGGTGTTTGGAGAGACCTTCATATTTTCCAGTGTTCTCAGGAAGGCCGAGTGGGGTTCCTGGGTTTGGGAGGGTGGTCTGTAGCAGGCTATAAACTGGAAGGCAGTTTTACCCACTGTTAGTTGCACATGGATAGTCTCTGATGCTTCGTGCTTTGCCACCAACCTGGAGGTGTGGGTATCTTTGATGAATATCAATACTCCCCCTCCTTTTGTGGTTCGGTCCAAGTTTTGGGGCCGAAAAGCATGGTATGAGGTATAACCTGGTAGTGCTGGGGTGCTCTCGGGAGCCCTGAACCAGGTTTCTGTTACTGCACAGATATCGATGTTCTCCATGCTAAGGAGAGTTTTGAGTGCGTGCATCTTGAGGTTTAGACTTCTGGCATTGAGTAGCATTACTCTTAGTTTCTTATCCCTTGTGATACCTATGGAGGTGGGTTTGTCTCAGCTGAGAAAACCCCATACTTCACATGGCTCTGGAGGTTGACTGCTAGAAGTTGGTTAATTATTTTGTTTCTTCTATAACACTATGTGCTTGATCTGCTCATGGAAAAGCCACATGAATTTGCTTCTGCGTTCCCTTTTTCTGGTGCCGGAGGCAGGGGCATTTTATGCTGGTGACATTTTAGGTGGTGTGCAAAAGCTTGTATAGGGTTTTGAGAGTGTTTGGGATGTTATGCCAGAATGAAATTTACTAGGGGTGACAGAGAAATGGGAGGTAAGGCAACACTGGAGAATGGATCTGAGATAACACAATAATGGGTTTTGGTCGTGTTGTTCTTATAGACAGTTGGGATGTCATGGAGCAGACAGTAATGCATGTTGCAGTAGGGAACTGTGTCTGCTGTTGCTTATAATGTTGGTTTGTTTGAATTTGAAGAGTTGCCATATTTACTACTGTACAGGTAGCAGGAGAAGTTTGTAGGAATGGAATTAGTATGCATAAGTGGCGTAAGTTACAGTTAAAAAAAAAAAAAAAACCCGAAACTTGAAGTTGTACGAAGTGAAAAAGGGTTGCCTCTGTGGGTACATTGTATTATTATGCTGTAATTCCACATGGTAGGGGGTTATCTTGTGGTGTAGACTCAGGTCTTATTTTATGGAAGTTGTATTGAAGGGGTTCAGGGCCCATACTGCTTGCCTTTTCGCAGGCTGTATGGTTTTTGAGGTAAGGATGGATTTGCACGTGCATGGTGAGGTTTGTAGTCTTTAGCTGAAGAGTTGTTTTTCAATAAGAAAAGATGTTGTGGTTATGAAAGGTGGGTGTACGTTGAGGTGAATGAGTGATTGGTGGCATATCCACTCCATCAGCCAAAGGGTTCTGAATTTATTTAAAATACAAAAGATTAGCTTTTCAGTTGGTAAAAGCAATATTAAAACTGTGTCTATTTTGGCCTCTTTTTTCTCCCACTGTTACTTATGGATTTTTCCAGATTTCTTGCTCTAGGAAGTTGAGAGGTATGGCCACACTGGTGGCTGTCTTACCCCCTTAAATCGTATCCCCATTACTTGTATAAAAATAAATAATTCTCTAGTTTTGGGCCTTTGCTTCAGAGTTGCTGTTGGTTTGTCCTTGGTATGGAGTTCAATATTTACATTGTTTAACTAAGGGTAGTGGCAGAGCTGTGGCCAGTGTGCTAGATGAGGCATGCTTGGTGAAGGAGTTGGGGAGTGGTGTGCAGTCTGGAGGGCAGCTGGGGGTATCTTGGTGTTTTGTCATACCTTTCAACTGTACAAAATGTCCAGATTCGGCTTCATATTTGGTTTGTTTCTTCATAGAGTTGTGGGTTTTGTATCACTGGCAAGGTATTAAAGACTGAAATTAGCAAATGAGACATTTGAGTTTTCTCTTTATACCATCAGAAGGTACCTCGGCCCCTCTTTATTTATGGCTTGTGAACACTTACAGTTCCAAGAGGATGAAAAGCATGGGCTTTGTCTGCATCACCTGGGCTAAGGGGTTGAGAGATAGGTGTGTTTTAGAGATTTACTTGTGTCATTGCCTGCAAGCTAAGGGGGAGCAAATGGGCAGAATGTGGTACTCGTACTAATGGCATATTAACAGACTCAACTAAGAAGGTTAAGTGGGGTTAAAAAAAATATATATATATATATATGTGTGTGTATATATAAAATAAAAAAAGGATTGGAAAAGAGTAGATGAGGAGCCCTAAGTCAAAACTAATTTAGAAAGAGTTTATGGGGGGAATATGGTTGTGGGTCCCCTTCATAGCACTGAGTGTTAAGATATTTTGTTTTGTGGCAGTGAATTCACAGTTTCTTTTCTTTTACAGATCAATGATGGATGACAGCATAGCGGACATTGTGCCAGTAGCTGGAATGATGAGCAATGAGGTCATAAAAGCAGGTGCGCAGAGTCACATCAGTCAGTGACTTGAAGGTGATTGTTTCTGCTTGCTGGAGTGGTTCACAAGGAGGGCACAGGTGTTCCTCCTTTAGGTGCTCATTAATCCATGTCAGGTTTGTTGTGGTAGGGTGTAGTATGAAGGCAAGTGGGAATGAGGTGACTTAAGGGCAGAGTAGACTGGGTTCACAGGGTTGTTTAAAGGGTGTTGGAGTTGTCCACAGGTGGGGGTGGAGTCACGATACTGTTATTATGGATTGGATTTTGGGGGGGCATGGTAGTTGGGGTTTGACCTGTCAGTGGAAAGGATAAGCAGAGGGGTTGCTTAATGGTTAGTGCTACTTTGATTGGATTTGGCATCTGGGGGCAGGTTGTCAGAGGGGGTATGTGATTGGGCTCCCTTTACGTTTAGGTGAAGGGCTGGATAGAGCATTGTAGGTGGGGAAGGGGGTTCATAAGTTGGTGCAATGCTTTCACCAGTGGACGTTTGGTGTGGATTACAGCAGTCGGTGGGAGGAATTTTGATAGAAAGAGTTAGTTATTTGACAAGCTTGGGAGCAAGGTAATGCAGTTCAGTTGCTTGGGAGGAGGTAGCTATGGCTACTTCATGTGAATGAATGACAAGGTTGAGTGAATTAATTTGGGTAGTGGTCAATGATTTGAAGAGTTGAGGTAGATTGAGAGGGAAGATATACGGACTTTGATTGTCAGGGTGGGTTTGATATGGAGTTTGGTACTGGGATAGGGAGTTCAGGGGGTTACAGTTTGTGGCATTTATGTTCTGACTGTATTTAGTTATTCCGGAAGTGTTTTGATAGTCAACAAGGGCTACAATGGTCATTGTGTGCTATGTTTGCCCCGGATTGTTGGAGGGATGGCAGGATTGCATCTGGATTTTGATATAGGGAGGCTGTTAAGGATGATGGTAGGCAATTGCCCTTGAGTGGTTTCATATGGCATTGGGTTGGGTCTATATCACATTGTCAAATTCTTAAAAGTTCGAACGTCATATGGTCAACATCATATGATCGAACTTTTGAACGTTCAAACGTTTCAACGGAGATCTCCATACAGTGCAGAATGGGAGGATTTCCCTTTTCTGCACTGTAGTGCTATCTCAGAGTTGGTATATTTAAAGAGTGGGGGTGCAGAGGGGCTTGCCCCCCTGCTTAAACCATTCAGGTAGTTTTTTTTCTTTGGTTTATTTTTTTAATTACATTTTCTAACTTTTAAAAATTGGATCATATGGTATCAATCATATGATGTTCGAACTTTTAAAAGTTTGATTATGTAATCTAGATGCTTGGGTTTAATGTTTTGGTGTTGTCTAGGGCAGGTATGTCCTGGGGGCTCATTAGGGGGTTGATATCGGTAGATGGAATGAGGGGAAAGTTATTTAAAATGCAGATGTTATGCAACGATATGGTTATTATTTAGTATTATGAAGGATATCCTTTGTTTAACTGTTAATGGTGGCTTTCAGTGGTTATATTTCAGGGTTTTGGGGTTTTCTGCTAGAGATCTAGTTGGGTTTAGAGAAGATGGGTACACTGAATGATGTTTGTCAGAATCAACACTTTTTGTATGGGTGGTTTGGTTGTTAAAATTTTGGTAGTAGAACGGGGTAACAGCCTGATCAGAATGGTGGGCATCGAAGAGGGGCAGGCTTGCCCTCTTCTGTTCCCCCTCTGGTGTTGGGATGTTCATTTCAATGAATGGGGAGAGGAAAGTGAGCAGTTGGAGGCTGCTTGATAAATAAGCAAATGGAGGTAAGGACGCTGCTTATATGTTTGAAGGCATAATTCAATAAATGGTATATGAAGTGAGCTGTTGGACGCTGCTTCATAAGTAAAGTAAGTGAGTAGAGGTATGGACGCTGCTTACTGGGTCAGGATGAGTAAGGTCACACTATCCTGACTTAATTGGTTGGATGTGTAATTCAATAAAAGGGATATGAAGTGAGTTGTTGGATGCTGCTTCATAAGTAAAGTGAGGGGTCAGGATGAATAAGGTCACACTGTCCTGATTAACATTACATGGTTGTTTATGTTGTGATTAAAATCAGTAATTCTATGTTCATCTGTAATTAATAAATATTGGTTATCAAAGTTATGTTATGAAAGTTTAATAAAGGTTGTCAAATGTCATTTGGTGTGATGTGTTTATCGAAGTGGATAGGGACAAATGAGGTTTGGCTACAAACCAATTAGTCCAGGAACATCTTCAGAAGGGGGTTAGATAAATATATTAGTGGGATTTAAGAGGGGGGGGGTGAAAGGGTTAAATGGAAGGAGGGATGATTGGGAGGAAATGAGGTAAGGGTAGGAAGGGGCTTAAGAGGTTTAGGCAAGTGTAACTAGGTAAGGAATCACATTTTGGAATGGACTTGCTACCCACCCTCCCTCTCTTTTTGGTGGATTGGTGGGGATTGTGAGGTATTTTTTTAGTCCGGGTAGGGCGGAGAAGAGGGGCAGGCTTGCCCTCTTCTGTTCCCCCTCTGGTGTTGGGATGTTTATTTCAATGAGTGGGGAGAGGAAAGTGATCAGTTGGAGGCTGTTTGATAAATAAGCAAATGGTGATAAGGATGCTGCTTATATGGTTGAAGGCGTAATTCAATAAATGGTGTATGAAGGGAGCTGTTGGATGCTGCTTCATAAGTAAAGTAAGTGAGTAGAGGTATGGACACTGCTTACTGGGTCAGGATGAGTAAGGTCACACTATCCTGACTTAATTGGTTGGATGTGTAATTCAATAAAAGGGATATGAAGTGAGTTGTTGGGCGCTGCTTCATAAGTAAAGTGAGGGGTCGGGATGAATAAGGTTACACTGTCCTGATTAACATTACATGGATGTTTATGCTGTGATTAAAATCAACAATACTATGTTCATCTGTAATTAATAAATATTGGTCATCAAAGTTATGTTATGAAAGTTTAATAAAGGTTATCAAGTGCAATTTGGTGTGGTGTGTTTATTGAAGTGGACCAGGACAAAAACATGTTTTGTTTGTTTAAATCTTTAAACTGTTATTTTAACTTCTCTTAGTGTACACATTCAACAGAAGCATACCCCAGTGGTTGCTTAGTTACTGCATTTAACATTAATTTAACTTGTTTCCTTTCCTCCACCTTTGAGAATGACAAATCCTAAACAAATATACCTACAATTCCAAGTGTTTTGGTATATTGGTAAGCTAGAAGGGCATTAATGCCCGCTTGAAATATTTGTATGCATGATAAGATCAACAGCTATAGAATGGGTTACAATGCACACTTAATACAGAGGAGCTCTACTATAGATGTTATTCCTTTTTTTCCAAATGTGAAAGTTTCTTCCATTTCCACATCAAAGGCATTTCTGCCATACACTCTAATGAAATACCTCTTGACTCAGTTCTACCCTCACATTTTTCCACCCCAACATAACTACCCTTCTAATGCATTACCTTCTTTTCTTGATTACAGCTGCTACTTTATTGCTCCTTTCCTTATCATCTAGTAAGCAATTAACCAGTTTGTTCTTTCTTGCGCTTTAACTTCAGTCGCACAGTCTCAGAGTACCTTCCATTCAATGTCCACTGCCTTTTCAAATACTTTGCACATGCTTTTCAGTTATTACTATTAGCTTGCAACACACTTTCTAGCTGCCATTTGCTCAAAAAAGCAAGTGCTCTAACTCCCACTGGCCTTGTCTTATTTAAGTATTTAGCCCTCCCAATACTCAACTATATTAAACTGTATAGCTCTACAAGAGGCATAGCTCAAAGCTTAAAACTCCCACTCAGTTCCTAATCTCATTCCTTGCTCCAAAATTCTAAATCACCAATCCCCTTTCTGTAAATCTAAAGTGCCTATTTGCTCCTTAACCCTAAATTTCCTTACTGCTCCTTAACCCTAAGATTCCCCCCTCCTGCTCTGTAAACCTAATCCCCCCCCCAACTCCCTCCTTACTGTTGTCTCACTTTCCTTGCTCAAACTCGAATAACATGTTTGGGTAAGATGCAGCAGCAGCTAGGCTGAACTTGTATTTGAGTTTGAGTGCAAGAGGAAGGCTACACAACTTACAAAACTCTAGGATTCCCTGGCTTCATGACAGTGGTCTTCGAGCACTTGTAATCGGACTGTTTATAATAATTTATATAATGGTATTGAGGAAATCTGTGACCATCACTGATTACAGTGTTGTGTAACCATTCAAGAAACATCAAAAATCACAGCTGGAAACATAATGTGTAACAAAAAAAAATGTGAATAATAAGGATTATTTTCTTATCAAATGGGAAATTCCCACAGCTGCACCTGCTGGCAATGAGCTGTGTGGTGTACAACAGACACAAACATCTTCAGAGATCTTGGATTCCAGTACCTCATCAGCTGGAGACTTTTGAACTGCAGTCATTGTTGGACTCTAGGCTTCTTGCACTTAGAATCCTTCCTTATTGGAGTTTGCACATACTCTTGCTTTGTGGGAGAAGCAGCAAGGCTCATCTCTAGCTTAGTTATCGCTCTTTTTAAACAGAGCGTGATATGACCTTGTTCTTAACTAAGTCATATCCAGAAGCTATGAAATGTTACACCTGTAGTAGTCTATTTACATCCTTATATTTCTGAGCATTTTTTTAAACCAAGTTTAAAAACAAAAGCCAGAGAAATATAACTATCTTGTGAGAAGAAAATGTTACTTGAAAAGTACAAACAGTAATATTATTCAATAAAATCTATTATTTACAATGATAAAAATCAATAAATTCAATGTTTTTATATCAGAACAGTAACAAATTGTTATACAAAAAAATCCAAATTTATTGGTTCTCACTGTAATATACTGTTATGCAAAAGCAGTTTAGCTTTTTCTCTAAATTTTGATAACCATATTTTGTGCGCATTTCTGAAGCATACTGCCTTGACATTGACTTAAGCTTTCATATGATGGCAAGGAATTAATTTCTTGTTGTTTGTTTTTGAGATATTTGAGAGTAATGTGAAATACAATGTTTATATCCATAATTAACAGTATAAACAACACTTGATATCTAAAGCTGTACAATTTACAGTGCAAGCGGCAGTAATAGTTTTCTTCAGCATTATCTAAGGTTTCAGCAGATACCAGGCAATAGTTTGCAAGTCACTTGTGGGTGACTATATTAATGAAAATGTGGAAATGCTGAATATTTTTTATAATACTAAACAAGCAACTAGCAGTACATCAGTGTAATACATTATACACATGTAGCAACAGTGTATTTTTGTGTCTTGCATTGTGACATTTCAGCAACAGTGTATTTTTGTGTCTCGCATTGTGACATTTCAAACTATACCCCTCAGTAAAATACAATTCATTCAGATATGAAAATTTAAGTGTAAATATGAAAATATTTTAAGTAGTGGAAGTGATTAATGTCTCCAATACACTGCATCCTTGACAAACAAATGTAATGTCATTTTATTCCTTGAAATCTCCCCTTTCACATGTTGTATATTTTAGTTGCTAAATCACTTATTAAAGAAAACCAGCTCCAAACAATAACAAGACACCATAAGGTGCTATGGACAGCAAGTGTAATTATAAAAAGACACTCTTCAGGTGGGGATGAGTTGGGTATGGTTCTTTTGCCCTTATAATATCTTACAGTGCTTTTCTTGTAAATGTTGAAGAGAAGAGAAGGATAAAGTGGAGATCTTAAATTCAGCTTCTACTTTCTTGGAGGATTATGCTTGCAATTGAATTTCTTAGTAGTAGAATCTCCTCCACTAAAAGTTATTTGGATTGGAATTTGCTAGTGTTCCAGCTTGGTGACGGAAGCCACATGGGCCAATTAACTGGCTGCTTTTCTTGAAGTTGAGGTTGTTTCATGCCATGTAGTGTGTCTGCTTGGAGTGCACACTGACTTCATGATTCTGATACTGTTTGCCCAGAAAAAATGTTTTTCCAAATGGTAAGTCTGTATACCTATAAAATCCTTCAATCCTAAGAATAAAAGCAAAGATCAAGGTAAAATAAAGCAAAGCTTTTATTACACAGCAGACTGAAACTGACTGTGGATTTATACAATCTCACACTGATCAGAACTTCAAAGCCAATTTGTTGGGGCTAAATCACAATATGCAGCAGTATATCAACACATAGCTTACTGCAGCCTTCCTAATTCATTAAAAACTCTAATCTAGTTTCCATGAGGCTGCACATATTGAGAAGAGGATAGGTGCTCTTTCTTTAGTTAACTGTACCAAATTGCTTAATTTTACCCTATGCATGTCTAAAAATATACTTACTTAAGCGCCTTATCTTAATTGCAAAAATTGCCTGTTTGTTCACACTTCAACTTAGCTAAATTAAAAGTTTTCCCTGTTGCTTTTTTCAACTAGCACCAAGTAGCCATAGTAAATTCATAAGTAATAATGGGAATATGTATGAATTATTTTGCATTCTTTTTGAAGAGGGATGTAAACAGTAGTGTAGCAACTCTCTGATGTATAGCTATCAACCACTGTTATTAACTAGGGGGTAAAGATACCCCCGGAAAATAAACGTATATTCATTGTCTTCAGGTCAAACTGGGAGTGGGCCTTGCAGAACCAAACATAAACACTATCTCAAAGAAAACCATGGGAATGCATTCAGTAAAACATTTCCATGGTTTTCTTTGAGAGAGTGTTTTGTTTGTTTTACCATTGGTTTTTATATTTGGCTAAGAATTTACCCTCTTCGAGCTACCTGTTAGTTTTAGCAAACCTTACAGAAATGGTTGAGGGCAGAGTCCTGACACACAAAAATAAACAAAACAGAGTTGCAGCAGTTTCACAAATTATTAATGAAGAATTATGCTTCTAAACAGCAACATAGCCCATCTACTCATCCATCCATCCATAACCCTTTTTTACAATTTTGCACATGAGGCTGAGGTACCAAATCAGCAATGGCAATCATCTAAAGCCGATGTTCTGACTGCCTGGTCACTAGCCCTGCCTCAGTTGTTCTTCCATACCACACATATGCATCCACACTCATAGATACAGTAAAATAAATGTGTCCAAACCACCTACTGCATGTCTTTGGAATGTGGGAAGAAACCAGAGAAAACCCATGCAAACACAGGGAAGAAATACAGACTCCACACAGAAGGCACACAGCTGAGAAATGAACAAGAGAACCCGTTGCTGTGAGGTGACAAAGCTATTCACTGCACCACTACGTCACCCAGCCACTGACTAAGCTACAACATAATCTGGTGACGTTTCACAAAAATAAAAATAAAAAGACTTGTCACCTATTACTGATTTTGATCCTTTTAAATATAAAACCAAAAACAGAATTTCTCACATGATGTCATTCCTTTATTAGTTCTGGTTGGTAATACCTCAGATATTCTGGATAAACCATATCCACTAAATCATTGTGGTGGATTATTTCTTGATCGAAAATCCCAATGACAGAGATTTCCATGCTAAGGAATAAATAATAGATTTCTTAAGAGATCCCTATGCTGGTAAAAAACTGATAGCTTTCTAACCAGAATGCAGAGGGATGCTCAGGCCTTGCAGTTCTCAATGGGTTTAATCTTTTAATTGGAAATAATAGGAATAATAAATTGTTAGATCTCAAAATCCTATTATCCCTAAGAACACTGCAACATTAATATCAGAGAAATATGGTTTCATGATGTAATTAGTAAACCACAGGACTACTGGTAAAGGTTCATAGGTTCATAGGTAGGTACTAGGCTATCTGCCCGAAGGCATTTATAAGCCGAGCTGGAATGTGTTGGCTTTCGCTGCCCCCTTAGATTAGTTCCCTATGCCTCTGTCCAGCAGAGCCATTGAAGTAATCCCTGGGGTAAACTTTATGTTTCCCATCCACTTGTCAAGGTTTCTCTTGAAGAAGGTTAGCGAGAAGCTCTGCCTAATGTAGATTGGAATCTTGTTCCAGAGCATGGGAAGTCTCTGGGACAGGAATCTATCACTCCAGCACATCCTATTTATTGTTGTGGTGAGGTTTAGATCCCTAGGGTGTGTAGCTCGAGGGGATATGGTTTTCTTTAGGTGGAGCATGTCCATCAATTCTGAGCTGGAAATGGCCTTGTATGTCAGGCAGAGATCACCTCTGAGTAGAAGGTATGCAACCGAGTACAGCTGGAGTTTCTTCAGTCGAGCTGCATAGGACATCTGTTGAGGCCAGTGATCCTCTTGGTGAGGAACTTCTGTGGTCTTTCCAGTTGTTGCAGGTGTCTTGTAAGGTACATCCCAAATGGGGCATTGTACTCTATGATGGCTCTGATGAGTGATGCATAGAGGGGCCCAATGACCTCTTTCAATCTGGATGCAAACCCTTTTGTGATTAGGTGGGCCACATGGAAGGATTTTCTAACCACTTTGGCAATGTCATTATCAAAGGAGAGGTTACTATCTACTTGGGTCCCCAGATCCCTTATTACATCTTCCATATTTAGGGGGCTACCACCTATGTGGTAGTTTGTGGGTACTTTGTTTTCCCAAAGGGGATGACTATGCACTTTTTGGCATTTAGCTTGAGAGCATGGTTTTGACACCAGGTATCTGTCTCAGTGAGACCCTTTTGGAGGATGTCTGTGTCAGCTGGAGAGTCAATTATAGTCCCTAGTTTGCAGTTGTCTGCAAACTTGGTGATCCATAGTACTCCTGTGCTTGCTTGTACCTCTGAGAAGTATATGCTGAACAGGAGGGGTCCTAGGACTGAGCCCTGGGGAATGCCACTTGTAACTGGTTTAGAGTCAGACCTAGCTCCTGCAACTCTTACCATGTGGGTTCTGTCCGTAAGCCAGTTGGCAACCCATCTCGTGACGTAGGGGTTTATGTTCAGGCTGGTGAGCTTGTCTATAATACCTGAGTGGGGAATGGTGTCAAAGGCCTTTGTGAGGTCTAGCTAGGCTGTGTGGACCACCGTTCCCTCATCTATAGCCTTGGTAACTGTCTCAAAGAAGTCCACCAAGTTTAGGAGGCATGATCTGCCCTTAACAAAGCCGAACTGGGTTGGGTCCAATGTTTGGAGGTTTCCAATGTCTTTGTTAATGAGATCCATGATGATGCACTCCATAGCTTTGCAGACCAAGCTAGTCAGGCTTATAGGGCGATAGTTCCCAGGATCTGTTGTGGCTCCACCTTTGTGGAGCGGAATAACCATTGCTGTGCGCCACTCTGTGGGCATGTAGCCTGTGGAGAGGCTGAGTTTAAACAGTGTGTTTAGGTGAGGGGTTAGTTCATCTTTGAGCTCATGTAGGACGCAGCCTGGGGCACCGTCCGGTCCCATTGATACTGTGTTTTTTGCTTTGAAGAGGGCTGTTTTAACCTAAGTGTCTGTGATTTCAGGAGCACTACATTCCTCTGGTATAGTTATGGGCCATTTTGGGGGTGAGAGGGGGGTGAAGTTTGCACTGAACCTGTCTTCCAGGATGTTGGCTATATCGGTCAGTTCAGTGTATTTTGTGCCATTCTGCATTAACTCCGAGCAGATCTGAGAATTGCCACTTAGATTCTTGACATAGCTAAAGAATGCCTTATAGTTATATTTGGAGTCTATGGCAATTTTTCATTCAAAGCTAGCCTTGGATGTTTTTATGAGGGAACGCAGTTTCTTGCTGATACTGATCAGGGATGTCTTCCCTTCTTGGGATTTTACTCTTTTCTGTACTAGTTTCCTCCTTCTATTGTGTAGCTTGTTTATGGCAGGGGTCCACCAGACTGGTTTTCTTTTCTTGGAGGAGTGAGTCTTGGTTTTGTTTGGGATAGCATGATCCATGCATTCTTATAGGTGCCCGTAGAGTGCATTATTAAAGGATTTTGCAGCTTGGACAGCGTTATCCTTTAGCATGGAGGCTTTGAAACTTCTCACCTCGGTCTTAAGTAACATGAAGTTTGCTTTTGAAAATTTTTTCACGGTGGTTTCTTTGACCGGGGGTGGTAGCGGAATGTGGATATCCAGAGTAATTAGTTTATGGTCAGATCTAACCAGCGACGGATTGACCTCCGGTGTGGAACACTGGTCACCCATGTTGGTGAAGACAAGGTCCAATATGTTGTCACCTCTGGTGGGGGTGTTAACCAGTTGATCCAGGGCATTTGAGTTTATAAATTCTAGGAAATGTTGGGCAGGGAGTTCGTACTTGAGTGGTTCTCCGTTTGGATAATTGAAATCACCCAATATCAGGGTGTTTGGTAGGACCTTTATGTTTCCCAGTGTTTCCAGGAATGCAGAGTGGGGGTCCTGGGACATGGTGGGTGATCTGTAGCAAGCTACAATTTGAATTGCAGTTTTTCCCATTGTTAGTTGCATGTGGATGATCTCTGAAGCTGTGCCACTAACCTGGAGGTGTGGGTATCCTTGATGAATATGGATACTCCCCCGTCTTTTGTATTTCGGTCTGGGTTTTGTGGCCAAAATGTATGGTATGAGTTGTAGCCTAGTAGTGCTGGGGTGCTCTCTGGAGCCTTAAACCAGGTTTCTGTTACTGCACATAATATCGATTTTCTCCATACTGAGGAGTGCCTCGAGTGTGTGCATTTTGAGGTTTAGACTTCTGGCATTGAGCAGCATTACCCTCAGTTTTTTGTTACTTGTACTATTTATGACGGTGGGTTTGTCTTTTGAGCCTTGCCTAAAAAAGGCACTATGGGGGTGGCAAGAGCCTTGGCCGGTATTCAAAAGCCGAAGGGTGACAGGTGCAAGCCATCTCTAGCAAAGCAGCGTGGCTTGTCGAGCACGTCATCCCAGGCTGACAGACACTGGATCCCCTTTGAATGACACCAGAAACTTAGCCAATTGTTGAAATTGATCATTTTTTCTCTGTACCGTGGTATCATTCTTGGTGAGGGCAAGATGCTACTCAGGTTCAGGGTCATACCAGCCTGGGCTATGTGATCAGAGAGCTCCTCCATGTCTCTTTTCATGTAGTCCAGGGAGGTATGGCTCAGGTCATTCAAACCAACATGGACAATGACAGCGTCATATTTGTACTTGTTCTGGAGTGACCTGAGTGCTTGTGTTATGTGGCAGATCCTGGCACCCGACAGGCAACTAACAGTAACCTTCTCCTTGTTCAGCCTAGTGAGTGGGACGTCAGTGTGCCTGACTATAGAGTCACCTATTACTAGTGTGTTGGGTATGCTATTTTGCCTTAAGGTTGTGATTGTGTGGCACACTGGTTTTGTGAAGTATGTGTTTCATGGTTTGTGTTGGGGGGTGGAGGCTGCTTTGATGTCTGCTTTGGAGGTCTCTGTTGCTTTTGCAGATTTTTATTTAGAGCCTCCGAGTATGTTTTTGTGTATTTATGTGTGTTTTTGCCAGTGCTGGTTTCATAGCTCTTTGTGAGACTGGTGGTGTGATGCAAGTAATTCCCTTCTCCTCTTGACTGCCTGGTCCAGTCTTGGGTTGAGAGAGCTTAGCCTCCAGTTTGGCTGTGTAATTGCATCTCTTGCATGTATTAATGTTTGGTGGAAGGAGGAGAGGGTTGCCTGTGTACATGAGGCAATTGTAACATTGCCTCAAAATGCCCAGATTCAACAGTTGGACTGAAGAGTACACCTGAAACTGCCCTTTGGACATGCCTGGATAGGTACAGTGAACTGTTTTACTGATTGGCTGGTAAGGTCGAATAGAGAGCCTTGTCCTTCTCTACAGTATAGGGGGTCTAGTGCTAAGGTTTATTAGTGCTTGCTATGAGTTTTGGGCAAGTGCAGGGATGAGAAGTGAATGATTTGAGTGCTTAAGTTGAAAGGTTATCTAGTTCCAAGGAAAAAAATTGAAGAGTAGACTTTGTGGAGCCAGGAATAGTTATACCTTAGCTAGGAAATAAGATTTTATTAGAATCCATATTGGTTAAGAATGTGTTTATTGTTACAGAACTCCATTTTTTTCCAAATCATAATTCTAAGAAATTCATTGTTATGAACAATTTATGTACTGCTTTGGATACTTTTCTAACATTGTTACAACAAAGCTTAACTATCCTATTATAAAGTGGGAATAATATGATTATAATAATAAACAAACAACAAAAAAACTTATGAAAGTGCATGTGTATGTTAACATCAGTACCCTATACCACAGTGATACAATTGCATCTAGTAGGAATTATATATATATTTTTTTCTATCATAATAAGACATAATAATGTCTTAAACCACAAAATCTCTTCATTAGATGTATTAAAAAAGCAGAAAATTATTTTAAACTATTATATATGTGTAAATAAGATATAATAACTGGTAATCCCGTTATCAGATGTTAAGAATGCAGAAAGCAGATTCTGAACTGCCGTATACTTATAAAGAAGACACACTAAACCACCCAATGGCGAAATCAATACATCTCAGATTTGTTTGACTGTCAGTAATCGTCCTTTAAGTATATTTTCATCGTGTGCTTTTAACTTGCATTGCAACCTGGCATTGTCACAACTTGCTTATTAACCACTGCCATTCTCGTTTCTTAGATTACCTGAAACCTAAACTTATGTGCCACACCTCCTCATAATATGCTTTGCAAAAAGCATTGCACTCACTTTTTTCTGTCACTTTGGTATTCTACAATCTTTGTTTTAAAAATTTCTTTCTGTTTTCCTTTGTAAGAATAATTATACGAACAGCAAGAAAGCAATTTATTTTGCTTCTTTTACAAGCCTGCACCATCAATATACCAGCACATCGCTGAACTTAAATGTGCATTTCTGAAAGCCGTATGCCTTTCAGAGATAGGTTCATAGTAAGTTTTAGGCTATCAGTCCTTGTGGGCCATTTTAACCCTAGCTAATTTCCCTTCTGGTCCTTGAATTAACCCATCCTGTTTGGAATTAGATTGTTCTTACCCATCCCATGGTTGATAATTATGTATATTATCCCTAGTGAGAATAACTGGGATCATACCATATATAATTTAAGTGGACCCATGCATGAGATAAAGCATTTAGGAGCAGCCTCTGTTCATCAGTTGTACGAGGGGGAGTCCATTAGTTGTACAGGGGGAAATCTTGGAGTAAATTTTCTATTACCAATCCATCGATCCAAGCTGCACTTGAATATAGACAGGGATGATCTTTGTTTTACATGGATGGAAGTCTGTTCCACAGCAGTGTTATTTTCTGTGAGATATATCTGCCCCTCTCAAACATTCTGTTGATGCTATAGAAGAGGATTACATCCCTGGACTGAGTATTTCTGGTGCCATTTGACTTGCTGATGTGCAGTAGGTCCATCAGTATTGGGTCAGAGTATGCCTTTTTTGCCGGACACAGGTCATATCTTGGCAGTCTGCAGGATGCTGAGTATAGTGACTGAGCTTTGAGGTGGTCCATGTAGGGCATATTATTTAAGCCTTTTATCCTTTTAGTAAGGTATCTCTGTTGTTGCTCCAGTTGTTGGATGTGTATGGAAAGGTACATGCTAAAGGGAACATTATACTCAATGATTGTTCTAATGAGGGCAGAGTAAAGGGGAACAATAACATCTGTAGATCTAGTCACAATACAGTTGTTTAAAAGCTGATCAACATAGAAAGACTTTTTTATGAGAGTGGGCACATGCTGATTGAATGTTTGAACACTGTCCCGATAAATTCACAAATCCCAAACAGCCAAGTCAACTCTCAGTGGCTATTTCTTTAATGTGGTAGGTCCCCAGTTAGATGACTTCCCAAATTATATGATAATGCATTTTTTTGGCATTTAGTTTAAGTCTACTATTTATTTGTTTGGGACAAACCTTCTCGTAGGATGGCTAATTCATTTGGAAATTCAATAACAATGACTAATTTGCAGTCATCTGCAAATGTAGTCAGAGCCCTTTGCTTCTGGCGTTTACTTCTGAGAAGCAGATGCCAAACGTTAGCTGTCCCAGCACCAAATCTTGGGGACCCCACTGCTGACTGGTCTCTTTGTAGGTAGCTTCCTCTGTTTTGATCTCCTGTGTCCTACCTGTGAGCCATTTGGCAATCCAGCATGTGAAATAAGTGTTTATTCCCAGTTTATTTAGCTTTTCTACTATGCCTGAGTGGAGAACTGTGTCAAAAGCCTTTGCTAGGTCAAAGTGTAGTATGTGCTGTTTTACCTTCATCCATTGCTTTTTTGACCTTTTCAAAGAAATCTACTAGTTGAGTAAGTATGGCTTACACTTGATGACTCTAAACTAAGGTCAGTGCAGTGTTGGAGGTTCCCTATGTCCTTATTGATTAGTTCCATGATACATCTTTCCATGGCTTTGCATAACAGGCTAGTCAGACATACGAGTCTCTATTTGTCTAGCTCTGTGGAAGACCATCCCTTATGCAGGTCAATGACTATAGCTGTTTTCCATTCACTTGCTACAAAATCTGTACAGACCCTAAGATTAAGCAGTCTTTTTAGGGGGTAGCTTCATGCAGTTTAAGATGCATGCAGGGATATTGCCACTGATGCAGTATTCTTAGCCTTTGATAATGCTTTTAGGACTTGGTTTTATGTAATAGATGGAGAAGAGCCCTTTTCAGGAATATCTTTTGGAATAGATGAAGGAGGAAAGGTGTAGATCAGTATGTGTGTATGCCTTTAAGAAGCTTTCTAGGGACTTGCACAAGTCTATAAATATTGAACACGTGAAAGCCTGACTGCCATTTTGTAGTAACTGTTGAGATGTAAGCATGTATGTCTGTATAGTCTGTCTGTTAATCAGTTTGTTTATATTTTGTAAAGCTGCTATCCATCCTGATGTGTTTCTGTGTAATAAAACATATGAACTACCCTGCCAGTTCGTCATCTATACTAGAGAGGGATGAGCAAAATGGTGTCAGAAGTGACATATCTAAAAGGACATGGTGTTAGAAGAGGCATGTCTAAAATGGACATGGGGCCAGAAAGGAAGCCAGAATCTTCAGGTCGAGACCAAGAGGCACTCAGTTAAAACTGGAGGAATATACAGGGGTGAATCATCCCTACTGCACGTATAATTCGCAAAAAAGGTCAGAAACGAATTTCAAGTATTAAAGGTATTAAAACTTGCTCAAACTATTTTTTATTCACAAAATATATAATGAGGCATTCAGAACACTCTAAATGAATTTCTAAGTAACAGAAATATTCAAAATCATGATATATTAAGAGAAATATTCAAAATAACTATGGAAAATATTTAAAATAAAGGCTGAATCACATAAAATGAATAAAATAAGGGAAACAGCCCCATTTTTTTCACTAAGCACTACTTTTTCGCATTAACCAAAGCTATTTGAGTTGTCTGAAGTGTATGAAGTGTTTACATGTCTGTGCAGTATTACAGTACAGTTATTTCACAAAATATAGCCATTACAGAGCACATTTCACAAACTACAGTATTTTGAAGGGTTTATTGTGCATTTGGATGTTATTACAGGCAGATATAGCAGCATGTTCACATATAATTACAAGGGCCATATTTTTCATTGTGTTTGAACTTAATTTGTTGGCATGGCAGACGGATTTCGGAAACCAACTCCACTTGTGTTTGACAATAATATTGCAGAGACTTGGAGAGTGTTTGAGCAAGAGTATGATATTTTCATACAGGCTGGATTTTCTGATAAAGATGACCATGGAAAGGCATTTATTTTGCTTAATTTAGCTGTTTCAGTAGCCGTAGGAAGGGAGCATTCATTTGTATATGCACCTGTTATCTTTGCAGAAGAGGGGGAAAACCATCATATAGTTGTACCAGCTGAGACAAAGGAGGACCCAGAGTGCTTAAAAGGTAAATTCAGAGAAATGTGTAACCCCCAAATTAATGTTACAATGGAAAGGCACTTATTTTACACAAGAGATCAAAAGCATGGGGAAACATTTGCAGCATATATAACTGATTTAAGAAACAAAGCTAAAATGTGCAGATTTGGTGATTTAAGGATGAGTTGGTAAAAGACAGACTTGTGTGTGGTATTAAAGTTGATACTGTGAGAAAGATTTTGCTTCATGACAGTGATTTAACTTTAAATAAGGCCTTTGAGATATTTCATATATATGAGCTTACAGAAAAGCAGACAAATATGCTTACAAATGAGAGATGCATGCTTCCAGTAACTTCTAGAACTCATGTTGACAATATGCAGCACATAGTTAACAGAAACAGGCCCAAGTACATGGCTGCAACTGTAAACCCTGCAACACTCACAAGGAAGCCCCATCGTAGTTTTCTATCAAGTTCCAAGGCATGCTCTGAAAACCACACAGTCTCAGTGAAGTATAAGAGTAAGCAGCAAACTCAAAGCATGTGCCTACACCCAGTTTCATAGCCAACTGTCATAAATGTGGTGGAAATCATGAGCCTAAAAAGGAAAATGTTTAGCTTTTGGTCAGCAATGTCACAAATGCAATAAGTAGAATCATTTCAAAAGGTTTTGTAAATCAAAGAGCACGCATTCTTTTATTAAAAGGGAACATTCAAAGAAACAAACTGATCATTTAGAAAGATGCAGCCCTACTTTTTATGTTGATGGTGTGTCAGTGCTTTATGAAACAGTCAATATGGTACATTTATGGGCAAAGAATGAAGTATTTTGTACTGCTCAGGTAAATGGGAGACCCATAGATCTCAAAGTTGACACAAGTTCAAAGTGCAATATTATGTCTGCAGAAACATTTGCTAGAGTATGTGCTGGTGAGAAGAAGAATGAACAGCAACTTAGACATGAACACTGTGTTTGTTTCTAATGTCTGTATTTTATTGCATGCCTTATTCCAATGTCATTTCATTGAAGACAATTCTTTAAGAGGGAGGATGTAGATCAGTATGTATGTATGCCTTTAAGAAGTTTTCTAGGAACTTGCACAAGTATATAAATACTAAGCATGTGTGAGCCTGGCTGCCATTTTGTAATAAGCTGTTGAGATGTAAGCATGTATGTTTGTATAGTCTGTTTGTTAATCAGTTCATTTATATTTTGTAAAGCTTCTATCAATCCTGATGTGTTTTTGTGTAATAAAGCATATAAACAAACTACCCTGCCTGTTCGTCATCTATACTAGAGAAGGATGACTGACAGAAGTTGAAAAGTTTGAGCTGAATTTATCAGTCACTACATTAACTATAGCTTTAACCTCAGAGTAGGTAATGTAAGTTCATAGGTGAATATCAGGATAAAAATCACTAAAATGCTGTGTTGTGCTTCTGAGATTGTGAACATAACTAAAAAATACTTTGTGATTGTCTTTGGCTGGGCTGGTTATTTTAGCCTCAAACGTGGCTTTGGTGGATTTTATTAGGCTCCAGAATTATTTATTTATTTCATTGATGATGGCTCTATCATTCCTGGAATTATTCTTCTTAGTTTTGGACATAATTCCCTTTCCTTTTATTGTAAAGCTTGTTGAAATCATGGTTCCACCAAGGAGATTTGTTTCTGAGGTTTGCACTGCACTTGTTCCTACAGGGTACACCTGCATCCATGCAACTGTTTACATGCTGGCATAATGTGTTTGTGTACATTTCCAATATTTAGTGGAGTTAACTGGATTTGGTGAGGTTTTGAAAGTTGCCAATGTACCGTTTAGAAATAAATAGTTTCTCTTATCACAGAGAAATTTACAAAGATACCTTGTTTAGAAGGGGTCTCTGGTTTCAATTTTATTTTCAAGGAGACGGATTTATGGTCAGACCTAACAAAGTTATGCAAGGGCTTGTAGAAAATGCCTCCATATTAGTAAGGACAAGATCCAAGATGTTGTTCCCACTAGTGCTTATTCTGACTAATTGTTCCAGAGCATTTGTATTGACAAAGTCCAAAAAGCTCTGCTTTCGCACTAGTAGTGGTGTAGAATTCCCAGTCTATAGTTGGATAGTTTAGATCACCTAGGAAAATGGCATTGGGATTAATACTGACTGATTTCATTTTCTGTAGATAAGTATTTGACTTTCTTGGGCCATAGAGGGAGTTCTATATCCGGCCAATATATGTTATGGGACTTTCTGATGGTTATTTGGACATGAAGACACTCTAATACATCATTCTGTTTTACCAGCCTCGGTGTGAGTCTCTTCTTGATGAAGATTGACATACCTCCACCTTTTTACCTTCTGTGCAGTAGCTGGTCTAAACATGTGGAAGGCATTATTGCCCTGAACAACCAGCTTGCTCTCCACCATTTTAAACCATGTTTCAGTCACTGCACAAATGTATACATCCTCCACGGTGAGGAGGGCTTGTAGGTAGTGGAGTTCCTGTTTAGGCTCTTAGCATTAATCAGTATAATATTCATATTTTCCTTTGCTTGTTTCATTATGTTGATAGATGTATCAGGTTGTCATTACATAAAAAGGCACTATGGGGGTGAATAATGTCTTTGCCAATAATCAGAACCCTAGAGAGAACAGATACATGCCATCCCTGCCAAAGCAGCATGGTCTTTATATCATATCCTCCCAGTCTGACAAATATTGGACCCCCTTTCTATGACACAAAAACTAAACAACTTATTGAAGTTAATTATTTGTTTAGCTCATATTGTGGCATCATCCTTGGAGAAGGTAGAATGCTCTCAATGCTAGGCTCATCCAAGTCTGGGACACAGACTCTGAAAATTCCATCACATCCCTCTCTTCATATAGTCCTGGAAGGTACATCTCAAGTCACTGACACCTTCATTGACTATGACAGAGTCATGCTGATACTTGTTGTTCAAGGACTTGAGTGCATGTGAGATCTGATGGATCCTGGCACCAGACAAGCAAGTAATCATCACTCGTTCCTGGCGCAGCCTGGTAAGAGGTACATCATGTCCTACAATGGAGTCACCTATAACTAGAATATTTGGTTGGGTTTGCCTTATGGGTGCAGCATTCGAGACTTTGGGACTCCTTGTGCTATGTGAGGTAGTAAACTTAACTTGACAAGTGTGCTTTGTACCTGTGTTGCATTTCAGCGGTGTTTGGAGTTTTTACAAGTTAATCTTAGAACATCAGCATAAGCTGGATTATATGTATTGTGATGGGCTTGTTGAGGTATGATGTATGGTGTACTCCTGATGATTTTTCTGTCTGAATTTACTGTGTGTGAGATTTTTGCCTCCAAGGACATTATATATGAACCTCTCTCACACACACACACACTGTGTTCTGCTGTTTGAATAATAGATGACCGTCAAACAGCAGGAGACAATTTTTATACTTTCTCATGATACCATCTCAGTCAGGCTGGCTGCAGAAGTGTTAGGGAAGTGTTGGTGCATGATTTTGAAAGGAATAACTTGGGGGGGCAGGAGTGACTATAACTACTTGGAGTTCAGTTTGTCTGAGATACAGTTTAGGTGAACTTACTACTAAGGCACGGTGACATGCCTAGTTAGTTGGTCAGGGGTTTATTGCAGCACAAAATATGTTTATTTACTTGAGCCTGAGACCAGGATTTCTAAAGTTGCATAAATTTTGCGGGTCTCTTATAGGGAAAAAAGCTCTTGTACAGACAACCCATTATAGATCAGTTCTAACTGCGGCAGTATAATCAGCATACCTCAATGCAGCTTTTTTCTTATCTTTTTGAAGAAAAGCTTGTTTCTCACAGTTCAGGGCTTTCCACTCTTCTGAATGTCTTGAATAAAAGACCCAATGTGGGTGCAACTCTATGCTGGTTATAGTAGACTAGCTTGAGCCTAAAGTTAAGTACTACATTGGCCTTTAAACTTTTTGATAATCATAGAGAAACATAGGTCTTACACTATTTATTTTAACATATTTTTCCAGAATCAGGAAATCATTTTATCACCAAAGGAATGTATTCATTATTTAAGTTGCTGTTGTTGTTGTTGTGTCTTTCGGCTTTTCCCGGTTAGGGGTCGCCACAGCGGAACTCCGGTCCGCTAATGATTGGTAGTTGATTTTTACGTGCCGAGTTACCAGCCCTGATGCACAACCTTCAACGAAGGTACACCCATTCACACATGTCTCCACGCAGAAGACGCTCTTATTTAAGTATAGTCTAGAAATCAGTCTGTGTTCACCTTCTGGTCCTAGTACTGGTCCCAGATCTCCAGTAAGACATTCTAAGTGTATTTTATTCAAAGTACCTGGACAGACCTTTTAAACAAACATTTCTGTCAAAGCTAGCATTTATATTTTTAAGTACACTCATTTCATATACCATTATTGTACATCAGCTGCATAATGTACAGATGAAATATTCTTAACTACAAGATTTAGATGAACACCAGGTCACTTGTGGCTTTTGACAAATAGTAGACAGTAATTTACAATGTTGTTTAAACACTACAGTATTCAGAAACTGAGCAATCATTGCAATGCATTCATCACAAATTTTATAGTTATTTTAACACACTGACATAGTATTCCAGGATTCATTTTCTTCCATTCTGCCTTTTCTTATCAAAAAGCAATCATCAGCACACATTTCCTTAAATAGTTATCCTAATATAAAGGATATTTTCTTACAGTTTATAATACATTGGTAGACACTGCATGGAACATAGTATGTAAATAATATTGTTTTAGTTTTAGAAAATGATACATTAATAAAAAGGAATTGACTGCCATAATTGAAGGGAAGTAACCCAATGCCATAGTCACCTTCAACAAATGAATGCTGTGATAAATATCAAGTTTGAGGAAGCACTTTACAATGATATGTTATAAGCTATAAGTAAAATACACTGAAGAGACAACTATAGTCATAACAATTCTGACTACTCTATATTATATTTGATATAATACTATTTTATGTTTCAATTAAATCCACTGCTTCAGACTCTACGCAAAATAAATTATAAAGTCCTATTTCTAAATGAAAAGCGGATAAAATCCATATCAGAAAACTGAAATGAGCTCTTTGAATACAGTAAAGATTATATCCAACTAAATCTCTACATATTTGTAGCAAAGTAATGTCTGAATATTTTGTATGATTTGGGAAGCTAATTATTCTAATATATGCAAGGGGGGTAATGTTATCTTCAAAGGAAATAACTTTTGCCAAATAAAATTCTGTACCACATATTAGACAAAGTAACTGTAGATGGTATTAAGGAACATCTACTGTCTGACATATCTCTTTGACCTAAGTGAAATGTGCAGGATGGAGAATACTAGTTCAGAAAGTTCTCCACACCACTCCAGTGAGACCATTCTGGACCAATCTCTGTGGCAGGAGACACCCAGTGACACAATATGAGCATCCCTCTTTAATAAAATTTATAAAGATTGTGTGTGTTAGAAACACTGTGGTAGTACTGGGTAAGGTGCCTAGTTAAACACATCACACTGACCACATTCTGTAATGTGCTACCCTTAGCTGCACTCTCCTTACCATCCCTGGGTAGCCCAATGTGACATTCTTCACCTGGCCACCTTCACTGAGAAGTCTTGCTGTAGGACACTGATACTGGCTCTTCCTAAGAAGTGATCTGCAGTATTGCCATTACCTAGTAAGCATCATTTTATTGGAAAAACAATATGCTCTGTAGAGTACTAATAATTTACTTGCAGGAATGTAAAAGCAAGTCCTTTATTAACCAGAAACAGCATAAATGCTTAACAGAATCACCTAATTTTCATCCCAGCATTAGGACTTCATCAGATAATGAACAAACCTTCCCACATACTTTTATATTCAAAAGACAATGGCATCATATCCATAATTAAACAATTAACTTATAAATCAATGAATTTAAAGGTACCATCACAAAAACTATGCCGGTTGTCTACTATCCATAATATCGTATCTACAATACATACTATTAACATTTTCATACTGTAAAAATGCAAACTATAAAAATATGTTTGAACATATGTATAAGTTGTAACTATGAAAAATTAATTAGGGGAGTCATAATCTGGCTGCTCTTATTTTAAAGACTGGAAGAAAAGAAATATTCTCATTCAACACAGGAGGTCTATTTGCTTCCAACACTAAGTGCCAGTACACCTCGTTGTATTCTATCTTGGTTTTCCTAGGGCCACCCCTAAGGTCCTGGGGAACCTCTTTTAAAATGAAAAATGTAAAAAATGCATTTCTATATGATAAAATTTGTTTATAAAGAGCATTTGTCTCATCTTTTCTTTTTATATTGTAAAGGTGTTCATATTTTTTTAAGCATTCACTCATGTAAAAGGCATTGCATAACTTGCATAAGGCTAAATAAATGACTCCTTTACTATTACAATTCAAATATTTCCTAGATTTGATAAGTCTCTCCCTAGCTGGGAATATATATATATATATATATATATATATATATATATATATATATATATATATATATATATATATATATACACTCAGTGTTTACTATACAGAAACCATTGGGCACAAGCCCCACATTTATATGTTCCCAGTTTTTTTTCTATTTTGAAAACTAATATTGCTCTTATCATTTTCCAGTATGTTTTTTATATTGTAGTCTTTCCTAAAATAAACTTAATAGCGTTTGTGAATAATCCTTCAACATCTGAAAAACTGTTGAATATGTTCCAATGTCTAAGAATAATGTTTTTAATTGTTTGCTTCTCCATTATAGTTCATTACAAAGAGCCCTTGATAAGCTGAAAAATTTGCCTCTTCTACTAATTCCAACATATTGTCCTTCTTGACTTGATTAATAATAAAGTCACTCCTTCCTATAACTAGTGAATATTCTCTCTCCCTTTCTTAACTTCTTCAATAATGTCATCTATTAGCTGGTTAGGATATTTTATTTCTAGAAACATTTTCTTCACTTTAACACATTCCTCCTCAAAATGTATATTGTCAGATGTGATTCTACAAATTCTTATAAACTGGCCTTTGACTATGCTTTTTTTCTGCTTGATGGGATGGGCACTGGTGTAATACAAATAGGAATTGGAATTTTTTTTCAATAAACAAGCAACTTAAAAGTTTTACTGTCATCTAATTTGTGGATAGTAATATCCAGATAGTTACTGAATTATAGGAAATATTGTAAGTAAAGTTTAAAAATTCTGATGTTGACCCAATGTATTGAATAAATTATTCAAGTATTTATTCCATATCCATCCAAAAGATACAGATATCATCTAAGTGTCATTTGTATAGGCTCTAGTATTTTACAAAAGGGGAGTTAAAAAAAAATGTTGTTCCCAGATGTGTAAAACTAAGTTTGCATAAATGGGAGCACAAGAGGCCCCCATTGCGGCACCATTACCTTTCCAGTTATTATCATCTTATGCCCTATTATAGTTGTATACTGTTATTATTATAGTAATCTATTGTTTTGAGTCCTCTGCATTTTATGGTTTTATTTGTATGTTTATGGACTTATATATATATATATATATATATATATATATATATAGTGTTCATCAATCTTTATGATAATTTTCAAAAATAATTGTTGTCCTTCTTTTCAAGTAATTTTTAGCATAAGGAAAACATTTGACAGGTGCATCTTTTCTTAAAAGGCATATTTTCACATCTATATATTTTTTCGTCCATGGTGGCATTCTTATTCTCACACATTTTTCCACATGGTTTTCATAAGACATATTTTTATAGTACATACATTTAGATATTTTTCACAGCGTATATATTTTTAAACTTATATATATGTTCACACATATTTTTATAGTTCAAATTTTTGCAGTATGTATTTTTAATAGTATATATGATGTTATGGATAGTAGACAGCCAGTATAGTTTTTGTGGTGGAACTTTTAAATTAAGTGATTTATAAGTTAATTATTTAATTAATATATGATGTCATTATCTTTTGAATATAAAGTATGGGGGAAGGTTTGTTCATTATCTGATGAAATCCTAATGCTGGGGTGAAAATGAGGTGATACTGTTAAGAGTTTATGCTGTTTCTGGATAATAAAGGACTTTCATTTTACAGTCATGTGAGTGCATTATTAGTACCTCTACAGCATATATTGTTTTTTTTAGTTTGTGGTTTCTTGGTTGTATTTTGTGCTGGTTCATCTTCCCTGTTTTGTTGGATCATTTTATTGGAGTCAAATGTACATCTTAAGTCACTGGGAGACCTTGAAACTTTTACTGGGCCTGGCATAATAATCCTAACTTTCTGTGACTTTGTGCAAAGTGAAAATGTGCAACTTTGGATCCTTGATCATTTTCAGTAAGATGGTTTAAGAAGACAAACAGACATAACCCCAAATTATCTTTATATGTAATTAATTGAATATATACTAAGATGCTCTGTCTCAGTTTCATCTTCATATATTTCAAATACAGTATGCTAATTCTGACAGATAATGAATTAACTTTTAACTTGATGGCATGCAATGACATTCTAATGCTACAAATAAATAATACAGCTCAATAATATAGCACTGTGTTTAGTAAATACACATACATAATACAGTAATGACACATAAAGAACTTCATTTTTTCAGTTACAAAAATAGCCATTAATTTTGTCAGTGGAGCAAAAAATAATACTATGTATCATATGCACTACTCTGTAGGTCAGTGTGCACTGCAGATAACACATGGTTAAGTGGCAGTCCAACCTTCTGAGATCCAACTACAAAATGGGGGAAAGAGTGATATAATCTACTTTCCTTGCTTCAGGGGATGGGTGTGGATTTATTTCTTATCACTCGCATCATCTCCTTAGTCAATGTACTGAAGATGTGAGACAGTGAATATGATGGCAGATGGAAGTTTTAGAGACACTTACTCAGTTTAGAAGGCAGCAGCAGACCCTTGCAGAAGTGAGGCTTGAACTTGCTGTTGCAGTTTACTCCATATACCCTTATCAGCTATATATGGGACATACAAGGGAGCAAAAGAAAATAAAAATATCCTTCCCAGGCCTGCTTATTATGAGAGGTGCCCTGTCATCCTCAACTCTCATATCTAAGGAAACATATGAGTCTAAGACTTTTTTTTTTTTGTACGTGAGTGAGTAATCTTTGGGGCAATTAGTGAATTACCAGCTTGCTTTTACAGCATAACAGTAGAGAAATATTTAAATTTATATCAGGAACTGAGAAGTATCACTTAACAATATTTTAAATCTGTTTAACTGGATCTTTGATCAATAATTAATTCTTGATTGGATTTTGGTCTCAGACCCCAGTAAATATACTATCAGTGGAACCTATCCTAACTCCCTAAGTGACCATCTTCCTGCATACACACACAGACTTACCACTCATCACCCCAGTACTCACCAACTTAAACAAACCAGGAAGCTCACAAAATTTAACAAACATTTATTCAACAATATCCTGAGGTTCTTCAACTGTACTATACTAAAAAGTCTTCAGTTGGATGATACAGATACAACTTTTAATACCTTTTTAACCCCCTAAGTAACTTTGCACCTCTATGTATAAAAAGAGTAAAAGTAAAATATAGTCCCTGGCTATCCACCCTCAACAAAAATTATGCATACCTGAGACAAGGACTGGAGTGAGTGGCTACATCAAAAAAAATTGTTTTCAGTGATACAGGGAACTTTGTAATCAATCTAAAAACAAATATACAAAGACAAGAAAGAATACTATGACCAAATACAACTTAGTCATAAAAATGATCTAAAAAAGGCTGGTCCTCTATTTACATACTACTCCATCATGGGTCAAAAAAAAAGATCCACATCCATGCCAAACTTGCTGCCAACTTGAAATAGTGACTACATTTAGCAAATATGTTTTGGAGACCATCGTTGCCTTCACCAGCAGCACATCACCCTCCCCTGCACAAACCCATAACATATTACCAACTGCCTATTCCACTACCACTTAACCTCTGAAAAATATGAATCCAAGCAATCCTTAGCCACAAATGCTAACAACTTTATCCTAAAAGCTGTAACAATATCTACTATAAAAAAAAATGCTACTTAAACCTTGCTCCAGAGCTGCCGACAAACTCCAACCTGAATGCCACAAGATGGCAGCAGAAGTTATCATAATCAATAGATCCATACAGGAATCTTATGTCCCAGCTATTTGGAAAAGATCATATGTCATTCCACTGCACAAGGGAGGAAACTCTACAGAAGTTTCTAACTTTCGACTCATTCCAAATCTCTCCCCTCTCAGAAAATCCTAGAAAACTATATCCACACTCAAATTCTTCTCCATCTCCTCTTAGAACAGCTCTCAACCAGTACTCAACATGGATTCCGCCCTGGGTATAGTACAACTACTGCACTATTATCCCTTTTAAATAATATAATCAACAAAAGGGACACTGGCAAACTTATCTCTTCCATATTTTTGGAGCGGCCCAAAGCTTTTAATACCATTTCAGATAGCAAACTCCTTCAACAACTGTATCATCTCAGCCTATCCCCTCCTTCACTTCAGTGGTTTAAAAACTACCTATATGACAGACAACAAGCTGTTAGATGCCAGCATACTTTCTCCTTAGCTCCCCATTACAGTTGTTGTACCCCAAGGCTCAATTCTTAGTACGTGTCTCCTTAACTTTTTCATTAATGACATCTATACCTATTCTAGGCAAGCATCACTCATACAGTATGCTGATGATTTCACTCTAATATGCTCATCTGACACTCTGATGCATCTTCTTAAAATCATTCAAGAAGCCTTCACCTCTGTTGAAAACTGGCTTCACAATGCCCAATTTATACTCAACCTCAAAAAGACAAAACTACTCCTATTCCTCCTCAAAACACTCCTGAAGGACAAATCCAGCTTTAAAAATCTTTTCACTTAATAATGAGATAGAAATTGTATCCCACTGCTTGGTGTGACAATTGATGACAACCTCAGATTTGAACTCCATATTCAAAATAATGTAAAAAAAGCCTCACCAGAAACTTGGCATGCTTTATAGACTCTGCTAAAACCACACTTGCAACCACTTACCTTTTTCCTTCACTCTTATATGATGTCCCTATCCTTACCAACTTGCAGGCATCTGTTAAAACTAAATTTGAAATATGCTACAACCAAGTTGCTAAATTTGCTGCCAATAAACAATACTATTAACATCACTGCAAGGCATTAAATGTTTGAACTTTCTTGAACTACCCCACTACCTGGACTTTGTAGGTCTAGCTACTACCCACAACATCATTTCTAACCCCAATGCCTGTCCTGCACTAATCTCTATTCTTCCTTCCTATCACCCAAACAGACCCCTTTGTTCTAATGATAAACAACTTCTCACCATCTATAAACCTAAAAAAGCAATTGGAAATAGCCTTTACTGCTACTTTGGTGCCAAAATGGAATTCTGTTCTACAAGCTTTTAGAACTGTAACCTACAATACTTCCTTCAAGCACCTTCTGAAAGGCCACCTATCAAATTCATGGCTCTGGTCATGCTATACCCCCGGATGAACATCATTCTCACCTACTTTTCTCCCCCCTACCTATACAGATTCTCTACCCATCTCTACTTCCTCATCTTCACCTGGCTATCCTACCCTCTCTACCATCTTACATAACCTTTTCCTATTACCTTCTCTGTATTTATACTACTCTATCCTAATCTCTCTCCCCTTTTATAGTTACAATTAAACTAAACACATGACCTTTACTAATTACTACTGTGAATTGCCAAAAGGACATTCTCCAAAATTGCATATAGTGTTTTAATTTGCTTTTTCTCAGTGTTCTCTTTTAACATATTTGAAGCATATCTCTATGTCTTACAATATTTTTTTTATTTTTGATATGTAACATTTTCAACCGTTTTGTAATGTGTTTGAAAAAACAATTTATTTTCTATGTTAAATGGAGCTTTTCTCTCCAGGCCCAGCTGAAAATGGGCTCTTGTGACCAGGTCAGACTTTCCCTGTAAACAAATGTAAATAAATAAATGAATGAATAAATAAATAATAAATAAAATTTGCAATAATATTTTGTAAACTTTGCTCATCATTCAATAAATGCTAATTATCCATGAGCTGTCTGTCTTCGTCTTGCTTTTTTTATTAAAGATTATCTGTATTTATATGCTTGTAGTTTCTGAAATGTTAAAATGATTGTGAATGACTGGCAAAACAGTTGATAGCCAGTCTAAAAACAGTGTCATGCAATTCAGAGTATGGCCAGACCCATGCCATTCCTTTTGATGAAAGATCGCTATTTCTTACCTCATAGACAATATATATGAAACTAACTTTAACAGCTTATGTGAGTGAAACGTGTGGTTCTGAGTGAAACAGAAGATGTGAGATGACAGAATAAGAATAGTATTTTACTGTATATTTTGTAGGTGTAAGTTTATCTGAACTCATGTACAGTCACATTTTCTTCTGCAGCCTAGCTTGTTTTTATGGATGCCTTGATCTGCAATAAATTTCAGTAGCAAACTTAATTTATTTACCCCATTATCTCCTTGCAATAGAAAATATACACCATATATTTTATTCCAGGTAAATGTTATTTCAAAATCTAGAGCATTTTCAACTTACAAAAATGGAGAACCTATATACTGCAGACTCCGTTATCACAAAGATAATATTAAAAAGGCAAAATGGTATAACTGTTAGAAGTTGAGAGACATTTAAAAATTCCTAATATTTGACCTCAGATATATATTTATTTTACTCTTATAATTTTACAATAATCTCTATTCAGGAACCTCTGTACAGTATTATACTATTCATGCATTGCAAAGCTGTCATCCCTTCTTCCAGCTGTTTGCTGCCACTGTGACTTCTCACATGTCATCATTGTGGTTAACTCAAGTTACCAAATAACCGTTACCCAATGGGCTAGCAACTTTACATATATATATATATATATATATATATATATATATATATATATATATATATATATATATATCTATATTACGAGCTTTTTATACCACAAAATGAAGTATTATAATTATAGTATGTTATGACATCAAAACACTTGAATATTTCAACCATACTGCAGTAGTGATGGCCAAATACCACAAGTACTAATTACCTATACCTCAGGGGAGCAAATAGCTGAGTTCAATGTGGTGGTGTCAAGACTTATGTTTGCCACTTCAGATTACACTTAGATCCAAAGTATGGATTAAGAGCTTTGAAAACAGCAGCTATATTCCATTTTGCACTTTTCATGTAAAATGGAGACTTCACATAAGCAAAGACAGTGCATTGACATGTAAATCAATCAGTTGGTTTGCTCTCATTATTTTAAAAGTACCTACTCCTTGGATCTTACTTGAAGCTGTACTACTGATGAGTAGGGAATGGTTAAACAAATTAATATCCAACTTTGACAACACCACGTTGCCTCTCCTCTGTATTTTAGTAGATAATATTTATTGTTTTTGTTGCAGTCTGAAGCATTGCGATTGGCAGATTAGGAATAACATGTTTATTTTTGTACTCAAGCCATGATAAAGTGATCTGACCTCTAGAATTTTGCTGACAAAGTCAGCTGTGCTTACTATGGTTCTTAAACAAAAATAAACATGTCATGACCAGCTGCCCAATCAGAATATTGTATGTCGTCTATGTCCACTTAGCTACTCTCCCTTACATAATATATGGTCTGATGGTATAACAATTGTCTGCTTCATAGTCACTGTCTGAAACACTGTGAATAAATTGCATAACCTAAATATATTTGAACTATAACAGTTATGCAAACTGTTTTATGGTTTCTTGGTTTCTGTAATTCTATTTAATTAAAAGATATTGGTAATTAACACTTGGTGTCATTTTTATTCTGACTTAAAAGAGTGAGTAAATGTAAATAATGTCTATCTTCAGACTACTGTATGGAAAGCGAAAAAAGCAATCAGAAATAAAAGCTAAAAGTCTGTAATAATGTCAAAACTTTTTTCATATGATTATGACAGATGACTTATACAGCTTTATGAGGTGACAACCTCTGTTAAACTATATATCATATTTTTGTTAAGTAGACAAAGACAGCTTTTAAAATCTGACATACAGTTAAACCTGGGATGAAACATATCAAAAGAGCTGTAATCCTGCAATTGTTGCAGATGAATAAAGGCACACCAGCACCACTGGGAAGTGTTAGCCCCTCGCTGATATTTGTGATATGCTGCAGTCATCCTCTGTTGTTCAATACCTACACAAGTAGATGAAGTGTGCTGTGACTTCTGTATTATTATGGGTTATTATGGATATGCCCTGCAAAGGAAAAGTGATACAAGACAGTGGGCCATATTCCAAAAGACCTGTTCTCAGTGTAAGTGACTTACTTTGGTGCAACGTATATCTGTAAACTGGCTTGTTACATGGACAAGACTCCAAAAGGCATGTTCATAGCCTGCTCTCAGTGCAAGCCTTTTGGAATCGAGCCCGGTAACAAAATTCAATTTAAAAAGAAGTGTGAATCTTGTCAGTGATATCTGCATCACATTTGGAGTGCACATATTTGAGCAACAATGATGAATGTCAGGACATTGCTTACTTACATGCTCACAGTGTGCAAACACCAATAACACCAATAACAACATCAGCTGATGATTTGTACTAAGACGTATAGTAGTACAACACAACACCAAGCCAAATATAATACAAAACGTATTTACATGTGTGCATCTATGCATTCAGCAGGGCTCCTATGAGCACTATGGAAAATGTAGAGCTCCAATAATTTTACAACCCAGTATCATTTATGGCTGCTAAATGGAGTCAGGAGTTTTTGAATCAAACTCAAGATAACACAACTACCAAATGCATTATTTGTATCAAATGTTTTAACAGAGTTCAAGGTTTTTGTCCTTTTCCAGAGATTTTGTCAAAACTGTAATCTGTACCAAATTCCACCAGGGGGTAGCTTCCCTTATGTTTTGATGAGCCTTACTTCATTAAAGCTTCAGCAAGACTAAACAAACTAGTTGAGGCTTCAGCGCAATGAAATTAATTAAAAAAAACTTTTGTTTGCAGAGGGCAAGTCCTCTTTCACCCACATGTGGCCTCAGTTAAACAGATTAACACAACTGCAGAAAAATAAAAAGTCCAGACATTTGAAATCGCTGCTATCTTACAGAAAGAAACCACATGAGCAGTGATTTCCAGTAAAAAAAGCAATCTAGCACTTCAGCAATGCAGAATAAATTAAATTGTTTACTTTCTACCTGATCATGAAAGGAAGTACATGTAATACTTATGTAAATAAACCTTCTCTGCATTTAACACAAGCAACATGGTGTTATATCCAACAGCTGCTTTAATAAATAGACTTCAGGCTTTCATTCCACTTCAGATGCTTTGTTTATAAATATATATATATATATATATATATATATATATATATATATATATAGTTATCTAAGGATATCTGAGTTGCACACCAGTCACTGGTTTATAATATTTAGTTGAATTAGTCTGCAAAGCATATCATTTGAAAGAGTCCTGTGTAATACAATGTTTTTGATTTATCAATACATCTCATTATGTTATTAGTTATATTACCATTTTAGCTTCCAATCTCTACTGTCTCCAAAAAGAACACAATCTTCAAAAGTGACAAAATTAAACATAATATGCAATCTATGGACATTATGAATGACGAGGTATTTCATTTCATTTTTTTGCACTTTCATTCTGAAGTCTTACTGTGTCATACATTGAGGTCTTTTGCCAAACAGTTTGGTGAAGGAAGTTTAGAAAGTGTAGCTACCTCAACATTTTCTGTATTGTATTACAGATGTTGAAGCAGATCGTAGTTCACTCCATTTTTTTCTCCCCTACACTTACTTTCATGGTTATGGCAAATTTCCCTCTAATATTTCCATTTACTACTTTATTGCTGCTTGCCTTGAAGAGCCTCATATTGCTTTTACAATTGTTTTTGTGTTACATGAGAGTTATACAAGATAAGATTATACAATCATATTTAACAGTGATGTGTATGTTCATAAATGTACGTTTAGTATATATTAATAAATGGCACATGTGATACCTTAATGTACAAACTGCAATGAACACTTCGGTGACTAGATTTTTTTTGTATGAATATTTTGAAGTTTCGTTTAAACATTTTACAGCACAAACATTCAGTACTTTATTGTAGTGTTCATTTTACAAACACAGTAACACACTTTTAATGTTCAGGTGTCTTAATATTTAAATAAGTGTGTAACACAATATTATGCACTGGAACTCAGCTGGATATATTCTTGTCAGGGAACAACCTGCATCATTTATTTATTTATTTGTTTAAGAAGTAGCTCACTAGCACAATTATCCCTTTTCAGGGGCTACCAGGGCACACTAACTGCTTAAGTGCTGTGTTCAAAGTCAGGGTCTATATCATTAGTTTGAACACTGAAATGTTCGAACACCGAAACTTCAAACTGGGAATTTCGAAATCTCAAAATAGCGACGCCACGGGTCACCAAATTATTTCCCAGGGAAAGAATTCAGTGGGCTGTTTCCATGGCTTTTCTATTTCCTCCACTGTGGTGCGATCTCGGAGTTGGTGTATTTAAGTAGGGGGTGCAGGACACAGGCCCCCCACATTGGGGGGATGTGGGGGCAAAGCCCCCCACATTAGGAAGAGTTTGAAGTGTTCATTTTTTTTCCGTTTTGTACTGGAATGGCGATTTGTTTTCCTTGGGAAAAAATCGCTGTTCTGAGTCTTCTAAGTTCTTGCATTTTTAACTTCCGGGTTCAATATTTACATAGTCAAACTTATGACAGCTCGACTATGTGATATAGAGATATAGACCCCAGAGTCACACTGTATGAAAATAAAGGTGGAAGGAATCCAAATATTTACCCTTGGCAAAGGAAGAAGTTCATTAACATTTCAGAGCTTTAGTCCTCTGTGGTGACTGCCAGACTTCAGCTGCTATTGCTTATAGCTCAAGACCCAAAGTATGCTTTAAGAAATCACATTATAGCTGTATACAGTATGTTTATTCATTATGTGTTCCACGTCATTGTTTTGCATGAAAATGCTGACTACAGTTTCAGTGAAATGTGAAAATCAAGAAAAAAAACAGTACCAGCATTCCTAGTTATTTCATGGTACAGAGCTTCTTGTACCATAGTGGAAGGCTTCATCACTACCTATTTATTACTAACCAAGTTTGAGGCAGTAAGTTCAACAAGCCAGGGCAAAAACCAAGGACTTCATCTTCCTGTCACACCTTCTCTTCACTCATCCACCCTAACTATTCCCCATATAATTTATCATACTTGGTAGTTCACAGACTTTCTATACCACCTATAGAAGGTGTAACGCCCGTGCACTGGCCCAGTAATCAAGGAGCCTTAATCCTCACCACTAGTACCAGTGAGGGGCATCCACACTGGGGGGATAACAAGAACACACACAGTAAAGTGCAATTTCCCTTAAGAGCACACAGAGATCACAGTCAATCTGGGGTTGGTTTCTCCCTTTCTCTCCAGATCCCCAATAAGACTCCCCACTGGCACAGCTATAGGGTTCAGATCTCAGACGAGTAGTCAAGCCAAAACCTCCAGTACCCTCTCTGTCCAACCAGTGCTTTGTGTCCCTGCCAAGTAGCTGACAAACACACACTTTGAGATTTGGTTTATATACAAACACACAGACACTCCTGTGGAAGGCTGACACAGGTTCTCCAGCTATTCCCCCTTCTGCCCAGACTATATATACAGTAGTACCACCTGCCACCAACTACTCTTAACAGCTATTCTAAAGGCCCTTACTAAAGGGTGTCCAATTCTACTGTGCAATGTTATTATTATCCAATTGGTAAGTGTGACTGAGACTTGAACTCTATTGGAGTGGCTTATACAGTATCACCAAATACATGCAAGTATGCTAAGAGCTTAAATTATCTCTACATAAAACAGCCACAGTTCAAAGGTTTAAATATATTTAATAATAAATAATAAAAACACAAGACAATACTTATTAACTCAACACAATGACATTAGAGAATTGAAAAATCACAGGAAATACTTTAAAACAACATTGTAGGATAGTCTCACATAAATATAGAAAACAGCTAGACTAATCTTGCTATTTCTATCTATCTCTAAGAGAAATACTAAGATCTAAGATCCTACTTACAGAGCAAAGCATGGTGCTAGTGAGTTGTTGTCAGATTCAGAACAAAATACAAAATGCCATTCTTACTTTCTGAGATAGCCCTTAAATTGATAATACACATTACTGCTGAGTCATCTCAGATTACATTATTCTTGGCACTTCTCTGATTTAGTTTCCAGGCTAACAGAACTCAAAATTTAACATTTCTTTTTGAGCTGCACTTGCCAGGAAGTCACAGCAATAAAAAACACTTTACATGTGAAACCTAGTAATTATCTCTGTCTTAGGACAATAGAAAGAATTTCTTAGCCCAAACATCCTGTCTCCTAGCTTGAGATCATACACAGTCATAACAACCTTTACTTATCAGCATTTTCCAGCAGGGTGCACTTTGGTTATATTGTTGAAGCTCAGAACATAACACAGTTTTCTTCCATTTGTTACACAAGCCTGTGGATCATATTACATTTAATTATTTATTTCGTTTGTTAACCCAGTAGTGTCCAGCTGGACAAGAAGCCTGTTTTTAGTGGCGACCCAGGGACAAAAGCTCCAAGGTAGTTTACAAATAGCATTTACAAATGACATATACAAGTTACAATAATTATAGGACATAAAGGAATACAAAAAAAACAAGTTCTTACTGTAGTGTTAAAATCAGGATTAACAAAGTTAAACATATTAAAGATATTTAGAAAATTATAAGCAATTGTCAGACATTTCAAACAATCAATATCAATTTTCCATACGTCATTCTTTTCAGCCATTATTTTGGAAGAAATGATTCAAAAAACCCAGGAGATACTGAGAAAGGAAGGGAGAAGGATGATATAGACATTTGCAGGTAGAGGTGTTTAGCCTGGGCTTGTACAGGATCACAGGTTATGTTTAGAGAAGTGTTTTTTAGGGTTTGTTTAAATGCTAGTGTGTTATTGATGGTGAGAATATGCTGGGGAAGAGAGTTCCAGTGCTTGGCTATGGTATGGGAGAACAGGGAGATGCCATAGGTGTTTTACTAACTTTTAACAATATTTTGTTAGCAGATCTAAGGGATATTAGGTTACTATAGAGATGGACTAGATCTGATAGGGCTGGGTAGTTATCAGATTTATATATGACTGTGTGGGTGGTTACTAGCTGAGTCAGGGTAAGGAGATGAGGGAGGTCTAGCCAGTTTAGCTGCATTAATGCAGTACAGTGATGAGATCTTTGAGATTGATTTGTAGCAAATTTGGCAATTTTGTTATAGCAGGATTTAAGGCTATTTAGGTCAGATTTGCGAAGGTTGGTAAATATTTGAGAGCAATATAGAAGGGAAGATAATAGATGGGTTCAAGCAGTTGTGAGTCTGGCTTGGTCAGTGAGAAATGGTTTTACTCTGTAGAGTGAACCCAGTTTGGCATGCACCTTTTTAATGGTTAGAGCAAGGTGTTTATCAAACCTTAGTCCGCTATCGATTGTAACACCAAAAAGTTTTGTATGTTCTACTGGCTCTGTTATAGTGCCACTGGAAGAGGAAATATAGATGGGGGTGGATTCTTAGATGTTGGGATTTGGTGGAAGACCATAAGCTTGTTTTTTTTGGGGTTAAGTATATGTTGATGGAGAGTTAGATAATTTTCTATACTGTGGAGGGCTTTTTGATTTTTTTTTCTTGAAGTTCCTTTTTTTTTTGGAATTTTGAATTAATATTTACAACATAGAATTATTTACAAAATTCTATCTAGCTAGGCTGGCAGCCTTCAGAATCCCCCCGAGAACTCAAGCTGGTTTTTCAAGTGTCCCTTGAGAAATGTTGCTTGAGAGGGTTGAGTCTATCTGGGTATAACTTACTCCATTCCCTGTCTTGACAGCCCATCTGCATTGGCATTGCTAATCCCACTGCAGTGCTGCACTGGCATGTCATATGCTTGCAACCCTAGGGTCCACCTTAGCAACTTGGCATTTTGCTGGCTGGCTCAATGTAACCATGTTAGGGGATTGTGATCTGTAACTACAGTAAATTTCCTTCTATACAGATAAGGCTGAAGTTTCTGCAGTGCCCACACTATGGCCAGACACTCCTTTTCTACAGCTGCATAGCATTCCTCCCTGGATTGGAGCCTATGACTGAGATAAACCACTGGGTGCTCTTCTCCCTCTGATAAAATCTGGCTAAGTACAGCCGCTACCCTATGGTTCAAAGAATCCACCTGCACAACAAATTCTTTGCTGTAATCTGGACTGGCTAACACAGGTGGTACTCCCAAAGCTTCTTTAGGCTTCTGGAATGCCTGCTCATATGCTGGGGTCCACACTACCTTATCTGGCCTGTTTTTCTTTGTCAGGTCTGTGAGGGGAGCAGCTATGGTGCTATAACTGGGGATGAACTTTCTGTAGTACCCTGTTGTCCCTAAAGATGCCCTCACCTACTTTTTGGTAACAGGTGCAGGCCAAACCTGAATGGCTTCCACTTTGGCAGGTTCTGGCTTGATCTTACCACTCCCCACTCTATGTCCCAGGTAGGAGACCTCTGCCATACCCACCTGATATTTGCTGGTTTAATGGTCAACCTTGCCCTCTGTAGTCTGCCCAGCATCTCCCTGACATGTTGAGGGTGCTCTTATCAGGAATGGCTGTAGATAGCAATATCATCTAGGTCAGCAAGAGCAAACCCTTCTGCTCCTGCTAGGATATGATTTACCAGCCTCTGAAAAGTTGCTGGGGCATTTTTCATCTCAAAGGGCATCTTTGTGAACTCATACAAGCCAAAAGGAGTCACAAAGGCTGACCTCTCTCTTGCACTAGGAGTCAAGGGCACCTGCCAGTAACCCTTGGTAAGATCAGTGGCGGTAAGATACTTATCCCCAACCAGCTGCTCTAGGGCTTCATCTGTCCTAGGCATGGGGTAAGCATCTGACTCTGTGTGACTATCTCTAATTTCCTGTAGTCCACAAAGAACCTGGTGCTGCCATCATTCTTTGGCACCAGCACCACTGGGGGAGGCCCACAGACTGCTGAACTCTTGAAATACCCCTACTTCCAACATTTCCTGTATCTCCTCCCTCAGAGTCTGTTTGGCTCTCTCAGGCACCCTATAAGGGGCCTGCCTAATAGGCCTTTGTGGTCCTGTATCCACCTGATGCTGCACCAGGTGGGTGTACCCTGCTTTCCCAGTGAACATGCCCCAAACTCCTGTAACACTGCTCAGATTTCTCAAACCTGGGTAGGAGATAGCTGCTGGGACACTGCTACACCTTCCACTGAGGTGTCAGTCCGAGCCTCACTGAGGAGATCAATCACCAGATCTCCCTCAGACGCCTCCTGCAGTCCACTGCAAATACTCAGCACAAGGGCCTCACTATCATGGTAAGGTTTCATCATGTTAACATGGTACAATTTGTGCTCCTGCCTAGCAGTTCCTTACCACCTTGTAGGGTCCCTCCCAAGATGCCTGCAGCTTGTTGTGTCTGACAAGAATGAGAACCATTACCTGCTGCCCTATAGCATGCTCTGTACCTTGAGCATTCCTGTCATACCAGACCTTTTTCTGCTGTTGGGCTTCTGCCAGGTTCTCCTGGGCCAAGCCCATGAGTTCCCTGAGCCTTGTCTTCTGGTTTAGGACAGATGCCACAACAGACTCCTCGTGAGATTCACACTCACCCTCCCACTTATCTTGAATTAAATCTAGAGGTCCTCTCACCCTATGCCCATACAGCAACTCAAAGGGTGAAAAACCCATGGATTCCTGGGGAACCTCTCTGTAAGCAAACAACAGATGGAGCAAATATTTGTCCCACTTCCTCTTAAACTGGGCTGCAAATGCCCGCACCATGGAGTTGAGTGTAGAGTTTAACCTCTCAACAAGACCATTAGTCTGGTAATGGTAGTGGGTTGTATTTAGGTGCTTCACCCCACAGTACTTCCACAAACAAGCCAACAGGTCTGACATGAAATTGGCACTCCTGTCAGTCAATATTTTTTTGGGAAACCTACCCTGCTAAAAATCTCTAACAAAGCATTTGCCACCTTTTCTGCCTCAATAAAGGACAAAGCCACTGCCTCATGGTATCTTGTAGCATAATCTACTACCACTAGGATATAGTTTTTTCCTGTGAAACTTGGGGTACTCAGAGGCCCCACAATATCCATAGCTACCCTCTGAAATGGCTCCTCAATCACAGGCAAAGGCATCAGAGGAGCTTTCACCTTTTCTGCTGCTTTGCCTACCTTTTGGCACTGCTTACAGGTCCTGCAGTACCCTGTTACATCTCTGGCAATCCCAGGCCAATACATGTTCTGCATAATGCATCTCTTTGTACATTTCATGCCCATATGATCTGCAAAGGGAATATCATGGGCTATGGCTAGAAGTGCCAGATAGCAGGCTCTAGGCACTACCAACTGCTGTATTCTCTCACCTTTTAGCCCTCCCTCAGGGGTCCACTCTCTATACAATAACCCTTTGTCTCAGTATACAGATTCCCCCATCCCTGAGAATCAGGTGCCTCATTAGGTAGCTGCATCAGGCCTTGCACTGTAGGGTCTGAGAGCTGAGCCTGTCTCAACTCTCTCTTTGTAACCCTTCCCAGCTCCCCTTCCATGGGAAGTCTGGTATCCTCTGACAGCAGTGCCTAACTGCCAGCCTGGGTACTACTACTCACCCCTGCCCTTGAAGTCACTCTGTCCAGGGGAACATCAGTACCCACAAGCAGCTGTTGCTCACCTTCAGTCTCACTGCTACAGGGTAGCTCCCTCTCTAAAGTAACCACCTCACCAATCCTGGCTGCAAGTGTGCAGTCTGTCTGGGTCTCCCCCAGGCTACAAGACCCACATGCTTATCTCCAAACCTGACTGCATGTAACTGCATAAACACATGGTACTGCCTCCTGAAAATCCTTCCCTGTCAGGACATCTGCAGGATGGTAGTTTGGTACCACTGTTGTCTCAAGACAGCCTACTATTGACATTTTGTTGTTCCCACTTACTGGCTCTCTCAACTTTTGTTCCCCACCTTGCCTCCATGGACATCTATATGCCACATGGCCCCATTGGCTGCATTCAAAACATTTAACCCTAAGTCCTGGATGTGTACCTGGACTAGTGGTTTCCCCTGCTACTGGCAGATGATGTTAGGGCAGTCTGGGCTGCCCACCATGGGTTCCCTTAGACTCATGAGCAGCACTGGGCATCCCTTTCCTGTGTAGGGATGCCCTGACTGCTAGGTATAGGTGTCCCTTCTTCCCCAACTCATCTGTAGTAGGGCATTGTCTATCAGCTAACCATATCCTCATGTACTCAGGCAAAGTGCTAAGGGCTTGTTCCCTCACCAAAAGGCCTGCCAGCCCTTCAAACGTGGTGACCTGACATCCACTCACCCACCTATGAAAATAAGTGCTCAGTTCAGCAACATATTCACACACACTTTCATCTACCTTGCATCTATGCTCACGAAACCTTTTCCTATAAGCTTCAGGGGTTAACTTAAAAAATTCTAGCAAACAATTCTTTACAGCATTATAATTTAAGAAATCATTGTCAGACAGTTTGGACAAAACAATTACAGCTTTACCATGAAGTAAGGGGGTCAGGAACCATACCCAGAGCCTTTGGTCAACACCATACTGTTTACATACCCTCTCAAACATATGAATGAAATGATCAAAATTATTCCTCTCTGTAAACTGTGGAAGATATTTACTGACCTTTGTTGCTTCTGGGGTTTGGTTACTCCCTTCCCCATTACCTCCATGACTCTGGCGAAGAGTCAGCATCTCCTTTTCATGTTGCCTCTGCCTCTCCTTCTCCTCAGCTTCCAGGTGTAGCAGTTTCTCATTATCCTCAGTCTCTAGACACCTCAGTCTCTTCTATTTCCAAATGCTTGGCCTCCAACTCAAGCTTCTTTAGCTCCAGATGAATTTTTAAGTCCTCTGTAAAAAGGTTGAGCTGTCCATTCTCTGAGTGTTGTACATCTCCATGGCCAGTCTGATCATCTTTCTGGTTTCTATTCTCGGATGCAGCTGTCACCAAAGCTGAAATCATGTCTGCCTTAGTCAAGTTTCCATGCACCAGTCCTTTAGCCTGGCACATCTCAGCCAACTCCTCTGCTGACATGCTTGCCTGCTCTCCCTGACTAACTAAGCTAACAAAAGAAATAAAACAAATGTGATCTGAACTCTGGTTGTTAACTGTGCGGCTGATTTAGAGTACAAAAACACCTTCAGTGATCACTGTACACAAGCTACAGGAATTCAATGTCAACACCACTATAAGCCAATTAACATGTGATATGGCTAACGCACCACTATCAACCAATTAATATTTGATGTGGATATCCCTCCACTGCCAAACAATTAATATGTGATGCCCATGCACTGGCCCAGTAATCAAGGAGCCTCAATCCTCACCACTAGCACCAGTAAGGGGCACCCACATTGGGAGGATAACAAGTACACATACAGTAAAGTACAATTTCCCTTAAGAGCACACAGAGATCATAGTCATTCTGGGATTGATTTCTCCCTTTCTCTCCATATCCCCAATAAGACTCCCCACTGGCACGGGTACCTCCAGTACCCTCCCTGTCCAACCAGTGCTTTGTGTCCCTGCCCAAGTAGGTGACACACACACTTTGAGATTTGGTTTATATATAAACACACAGACACTCCTGGGGCAGGCTGGCACAGGTTCTCCAGGTATGCCCCTTCTGCCCAGACTATGTAGTACCACCTGCCACCAACTACTCTTATCAGATACTCTAAATGCCCTTATGAAAGGCTGTCCAAGTCTACTGTGCAATGTTATTATTATCCAATTGGTAAGTGTGACTGAGACTTGAAGGCTATTGGAATGGCTTATACAGTATCACCAAATACATGCAAGTATGCTAAGAGCTTAAATTATCTCTACATAAAACAGCCACAGTTCAAAGGTTTAAATATATTTAATAATAAATAATAAAAACACAAGACAATACTTATTAACTCAACACAATGGCATTAAAGAGTTCAGAAATCACAATAATACTGTAAAACAACACTGTAGGATAGTCTCATAAATATAGAAAACAGCTGACTAATCTTGCTATTTCTATCTATCTCTAAGAGAAATACTAAGATCTAAGATCCTACTTACAGAGCAAAGCATAGTGCTGGTGAGTTGTTCTCAGATTCAGAACAAAATACAAAATGCCATTCTTACTTTCTGAGATAGCCCTTAAATTGATAATACACATTACTGCTGAGTCATCTCAGATTACATTATTCTTGACACTTCTCTGGTTTAGTTCCCAGGCTAACAGAACTCAAAATTTAACATTTCTTTTTGATCTGCACCTGCCAGGAAGCCATAGCAATAAAAGACACTTTACATGTGAAACCTAGTAATTATCTCTGTCTTAGGACAATAAAAAGAATTTCCTAGCCCAGACATCCTGTCTCCTAGCTTGAGATCATACACAGTCATAGCAACCTTTACTTATCAGCTTTTTCCAGCAGGGTGCAATGTGGTTACATTTTTGAAGCTCCGATCATAACACAGTTTTCTTGCATTTGTTACACAAGCCTGTGAATCATATTACCATTTACAATGACATATAATTATTTATAAAATTCTATCTAGCTAGGCTGGCAGCCTTCACAGAAGGGATATATTTATATATTAGACTTTTTATGACAAAATTTATTGAAATCCTCATTTATTTTGTATTATGTTTTACAGCTGCTTTATCAATGGTCTGGAATTTTGAACATAGCACAGGTAATAGCCTTTTCTATAAATTCCCATCCCACTGATGTGTTTAGAAACAGAGTCCATGATGTATTAAAATCATTGCAGTAGCAAGCTTCTTTACTTATTCAGGATACTTCATTTTTTGCTGAACAGTAAGGTCCAAGATCCACTTATCCACCTTCCAAAGATATATTTGGAGCTGCATTCCATCTTAGTTATTCAGGCTACTTCTTTGCCAAACAACAAGAGAGTACCTTGTTCTGATCTTTGCTAATTTGACGGGACTTGGCTGTTGTTTATCACCCTGTATTCATAAAATGGTGATGAAATCACATGGCAAGTATTGATGCCTTTGCATGTTTGAAGCACCATGTTTTAAATATATTAACTTTGTTTACAGTTTTTTTTTTGTATTTTAATATTTTTGAAAGCAATACTGAATTTTTGAGTTCCTTGGATCTTGCACTGTGACTATTGCTCTCATCACATACTACTGGCCTGCATGGCTAGGCTTATTAGGGTACTGTGTATTGAATGCAACTGCAAACCAATGCTGCCCTGCTGTACTTTCTACAAATACACACACAAATGTATATATATATATATATATATATATATATATATATATATATATATATATATATATATATATATACATATACACACACACACACACACACACACACACACACACACACACACACACACACACACACACATAAAATATGTGTATGTTTGTATATCTGCACATCTTCCCTGTGTTTGCATGGGTTTCCTCTGGATGCTCTGTTTCCTCCCACTTTCCAAAGACATGTGATAGGACTGGACACTCTAAATTGGCCATAGGTGTGAGTATGTTTGTGAATATGTGGTATGGAAGAACTAGCACAATAGGGCTAGCCACACGGCAGTGTAAACCTTGGCTCTAGATGATTGTCCCTGTTGAAGTGGCACCCTGACACCATGTACAAAAATGGGAAAAGGGATTGTGGATGGATGGATGGATGGATGGATGGATGGATGGATGGATGGGTGGATGGATGGATGGATGGATGGATGGATGGATGGATGGATGGATGGATGGATATTCTCTCAAATATTTGAGAAATATTGCTCCAGAAATTACTAGTTCTGTCTGGGGTTCATGCAAAAAATGTTTATTATATTGGACTCTGCGAGTATGTACACTTTGTATAAGAATAGGTCATTTACTTGTTCTACATATGATATAGAACTTTGGGTGGAATGTTTACATGCTCTTCTACTACTGTAACCTTTAGTTGTAAGAGCTCTTTTTTGTTTCCTTTTTTTGATTTCTCATAGGCGCTTACTGTATCTGACACTGCCTTATACAAAAAAAATATATATTTGTTTATGTGAACTATTTTATTTTATATTAACTATTTACACAGGAGTTCTTTCCTTTACAAGAGAATTCAGGTAGTATTTAGTGAACAAGTACACAAGCATCTACTACCCCATTCTCAATTCTGGGCCACTGTAATCTGTACCATGACATGTATGTACGCCTAGTGTATCCTTCTACTGGTTTATTTTACCAGACCTGTAGAGTTGTTGTTAAGCTGATAGTTTAAGCCTTATTGTATTAAGTTGCACTAGAAACTGCATCTACCTTGCACTCAACTGTACTAACCTAATTGAATATCTGGAATACTAACATGTGTATTCTTGGTTTTAGGGATTACAAAAGTACTGTCTGTTCTAGTAAATTGCTTAAAGAGTGTGTCTGACCTACTACTTACTTCACCACTGTTTTCTCTCCCTTTATCTACCCAGCACTCCAACCTGCCTGACCTGTACTAGGTCTTGGGTTTTTAGCCCTGTCTAAGATTGCTGCCTCTTCCCCAAGCTAAGGAACATAGCCAAACCTTTCTGGACATCATTCCCCTCAAGGACACAAGAAAGTATGTTGTATACCCACTGTTTGTAAATGATACACTTCTTATACCAGCCCAGGTGTATATTGTAAACTCCCGAGCCAGGACAGCCAGCAGCCAAACCTTTCTCTCCTCCAAAGCTTCCACTCTTAGAGCCTCCTTATACTACTCCTGTGTCACCCTACCTTATCACATAGGAGCTGCTAGCCCTGAGAGTAGCCTGGTTGCATTACAACCATTGCCCACTAGGTGGAACCCTATTCCCTGGTCTATTCTCCCTGCATAACTATTCTCCATTCTGATATTTTAACTCTCAGACTTCCTCTTCTTACCATATTTATCTATCTGCTAGACTCAATTTACCCCACTTTTTACCATACTTTTTTCATCTGTACAGTTTATTATCTCCCTTTAGACTTACCTAACAGTCAGCACTCCACTTCCTGATTTCAGTCCTTCTTTGGCTCTACCCACTCCGTTCATCCTGTGAGCTCACTCTGCTCCCCACCCTACCCCAAATTCCACCCGACCCCCAGTACTCCTATTATTATACTTCCCTAACCACATCCCCTACTTAGTCAGCCTTTCCCACTAATTACACCCATCCTATCACATCTCATCCTTTCTACACACCCAACCCCCACTCCCATCTCACCAATACTTCACTCTCCTCTATCACCCCATCCATTCTCGCTATCCCATCTATTTACCCCAGCCACAATTTATCTACTTACTCCCACCTTATCCCCAAAACCTAAACCATATTACTACCTCATACTCCCACTTATAATACTTTATGTTTTCAATGCATATGAATTACACTACTTACCTAACTCTCAGTACCCTACATCAATCACAACCACTAGCATCCAAACACACACCCCGCCACCAGTACTACCTCACCTCCTCACCAATTGCACTACTCCAAAACCTCTCCATCCCATACATCCTACTTACTTAAACCCAAGGACTAAGAACTATTATCAACTCCTACTTAAGTTCACCAAACTCATAAGGAGTATATTACCTAACCTCATAACCGACGGCGACATCCACCCTAACCCAGGTCCAAACTCACCAGCTACCTCTAACCCCATAAATAGTACTCCTACCAACCTAAGAAGCTCACATAATGCCCCCAGATCATTTCTAGTCTGCCACCTAAATATAAGAAGTATAAATAAGAAAATCCACTATCTGCACGCCCTCCTAGACATGCACTCCCCTGATCTATTTTGCCTTACAGAAACCTGGCTCAAACCACTATTCCTGTTTTTGAAATATTACCCCCCAACTATAATATAATAAGACTTGACCATAAAGGTAGAAAAATGGAGGCGGAGTAGTCATCCTTTATAAATCCACTCTTGAGATATCCACAATTAGCACCCCACAAGACCTAATAACTACCAACTCCGAAACAATCATCTCAAAAGTACAACTTAACAAGCACAAATCTATAAACATAGTATGCAGCTATATTCACACAGGCAACAACATAGACACTTTAGAAAGCACCCTCCAAAGGTTATCCACTGCCCACCCCCAAGAAACAATCATTCTCGGGGACTTCAACATCGACTGGATAACTTGTTCAGCAAACTTCCCCACCACCCATATTAACTTACATGGTTTCTCCCAGACTATTACCACCCCCACCAGAATCAACAAATCCAACAAAAAGGAAAGCATCCTAGACTGGATCTTAATAAATAACAAACCACAGTTATACAAATCAGGCACTCTACCTGAAGACATGAGTGACCACCTCCTAACCTATATAAGCAGGAAAAGGGATGACATGTCTCACCAAACCACCTTTAAAACTCTTAGGTATACAAAGAACTTTAACGTAACTAGTTTCCAGGCCGATCTTAGCTCATGCAAATGGGTCAATCTAAAAACACTTCCCCTTGACGAAGCAGTCTCTGAATTCAACACTAAATTCCTGGCCATCTGAGACAGGCATGCTCCCACATGTACAATCAGAACCAAAACTAAAATTGCTCCATGGCTAACCAATACTACTAGACAAAAACTTACTGCTAGAAACTCAGCATGAACCTCCTGGAGAGCCACCAAATCCCCAAAAGCCCACATTACATTCAAACAAATGAGAACTGAAGCAAAAAGGTCTATTATGTTAGACAAGCAAAACTACTATTTCAATTTACAGCAAAAGCACCAAAATCAGCCTCAACAATTCTGGTCAGGTCTGAATAAACTGCTCCACCCAGGTAAATCCTCTACCCCCACTCCCTCAGCTACCCTACAATGACCTCCTAAATGTGTTGCTAAGACCTTTAACACTTTCTTCACTGAAACAGTCCAGTCTCTAGCTAATAATCTATCTCCCACCTCTTCTACTACAATCTCACCTACTCAGGAAAATATCCCCCCCCCAAATTTAATCCTATCTCCACAGACTATATTAAATCCCTACTTAAAAAACTAAAACCTACCACCCTAGCAGCAGACCAACTTCCTGCAGAGTTTCTACAAAAGGCCACTAATGTTATAGCTTACCCCATCTACATCTTAATCAATTGCACTATCCACAAATCCTACATTCCCTCCATCTGGAAAATCTCTCATATTATTCCACTTCATAAACGGGGAAACTTCACCGAACTCTCTAATTACAGACCTATAGCCATACTATCTCCTTTAGCCAAAATAATGGACAAATGCATACAGACGCAACTCTTAACCAACCTTACTCAGAATACTCTCCTAGCCCCAACCCAGCATGGCTTCAGACCAGCCCATAGTACAACCACTGCCCTTCTCTCCTTTTTGCACACTATAAATCAAAGCCATAATCAGAATATGCTCTCCTCTGCCCTCTTTCTCGATTTATCTAAAGCATTCGATATGGTAAATCACCACCTACTGCTAGACTCTCTAAAATCACTGTCCTTAGATAACCCAGTACTCAACTGTTTCCATTCTTACCTGCATGGCAGACAACAAGCTGTCCTGTGGAAAGACAATTTATCCCCCCTCCTACCTGTCACCCTTGGAGTACCCCAAGGTTCTATCCTAGGTCCCCTCCTTTTCTCTATATTCATTAATGACCTACCCAAAGTTACCCCAGATGCAACTTGTATACAGTTTGCAGATGACTCTACACTTATCTGCTCTGCCTCCACTCCCACAGATTTACAGTCCATATCCCAAATCACCTTCAACAAAGTAGAAAACTGGCTCAGTAATCATTGTCTCCTACTGAACCGAAACAAAACCAAACTACTACTTTTCTCCCCCTCCCATAAAAAGCTAACATTACTATTAATTACAGTCTCTTCCCACAATGGCACCATAATCATTCCTGAACCTTGCACTAAACTACTAGGGATAATCATTGATAATAATCCGATGTACGATGCCCATATAGACAAAACCATAAAAACAGTAAACAAAAAAATAGGCTCCATGTATAGGATTAAGCAATTCTTAACCCCATCTGCCAGAACCACCATAGCTCACACACATCTTCTGTCAACCCTTCTCTATGCCTCACCCATCCTCACAAATCTAACCAAATCAAACCTTAACAAAATCACTAGCTGCTATAACAATATAGCTTTATTTGCCACAGGCTCAGCCTATAAAACCCACCACTGTCAAAATCTTCACAAATTAGGCTGGCTTGAACTACCCAGTCAGATATATTATAACCAGCTCATAACTATTCATAAAATCCTCTACCAACCTACCAGTACCCCCATTCTGACTAATATTATTACCCCCTACAGCAACCTAGCATCCCTCCGCTCATCCAACAAAATGCTAGTACAAGCCACCAAAGCCAACAACTCAGCTGGACATTCATTGTTCTCCATCTCTGCTGGAAAATAATGGAACTCCCTTCCAGCTAAACTAACCACCACATGCTCCTTGCCCCAATTCAAAACATCCCTAAAAATGTGCATGAACAGTGACTGGCTATGTCCATGTCTAAACCCTGACTAACCCAAAACAAAAATCAGAAGAGGCAAAATAAACTCAGCCAAGTTACTAACCCGATTAATACCAAGACAAAGGTAGCCCAAACATAGCTCACAGAGGTGATTACCCTTTTATTTTCTCTCCCCACCCTCACAACATATACTTCCCTCAACCATTAGAACTTTTTTATCCCATCATCAGGAAGATAACTTACTTTTCTGCCCTTCCTAAAATACTTCCTTCTTACCTATCCACCTTCCTCTTAACTATCATCCTTACCTTCTACCTGGAAATCATTCTCTTTATTATACACACCTCAGATATGTAATTGTTATATCTGTATACCTAATCCATTTACCAAAAATGATTGCTTTTTATCTAAATGATTGTTTTTTATCTAAATGTAACCTTGATTATAATCTGTCACTGTTGCTGTTAAATGTTTATAGACTTTTCTGTAACCACAATTTTTAGTGTAATTTAATTTCAATGTGGAGCTTTTCTCCCTGGGCCTCCGCTGAAAATGGATATGTATCCAGTCGGACTTTACCGGTTACCAAATGCAAAATAAAATAAAATAGAATAAATAAAATAAATAAAATAAGTTGCTTAAAGTTTTAAGTTTAATTTCATTTCTTTCACTCATTTTACTGGACCTTTCTAATTTCTAAAAAGAGAATAACCTGACTTCAAAGCAAGTACAAATCTGTAGATATCTTATTGGCTTAGAGTCAACATGGTGGGCAAATTTCAGTACAATACAGGTTATCTTGTGTATGTCTCCCATTTCTCATTAGAATTAGCCTTTGTCATAAATTTAGGAACTATAGCTAAACTTAGAAAAAATAAAGCCACGTTTGTTTTTGCATTCACTTTCATGCTGCATTTTTATATTTTGTGTCAGTTTGCAAATATGTAGTTAATCTAAAAGCATATCACTTAAAAGCAAAGCAATCAACAAATCAACAACATTTCTGTCATTTGGGGGGAACTCTCTGTCCCCCCACACTTAATATACTCAGTTCTGATGCTAATTTATCTTAAAGGGATAAACCCTAAGCATTGCAATCTTAATCACTGAATGCACTTTCAGCCTAATGTAATTAGCTGAGTACTTGGCTGTATATAGGTTCATAGGTTCATAGGTTCATACTAGGCTATCTGCCCTAGGGCATTTATAAGCCTAGCCAGAATGTGTTTGGCTTTCGCCACCCATTTTAAATTAATTTTGCTATGCCCTTTTTCAAGGTTAGTATACTGTGCCTCAGTCTAACAGTGACACAGAAGTGATACCCAGGTTAAACCTACGATCTCCCATCCACTCATCAAGATTCCTCTTGAAGAGAGTCAATGAGGGACTCTGCCTAACCTGGACTAGGATTTTATTCCAGAGTGAAGGGAGCCTCTGGGTTATGAATCTGTCCCTCCAGCATGTCCTATTTATTTCAGTGCTGAGATTCAAGTCTCTCGAGTGCGTAGCTCGATGGGATTTGGATTTTCTGAGGTGCAGCATGTCCATTAATTCCGGGTTGGACATGGCTTTATACGTCAGGCAGAGATCGCCCCTGAACAGGCGGTATGCCACTGAGTAGAGCTGGAGTTTCTTTAACCGGGCAGCATATGGCATCTGTTTGAGCCCTTTGATCCTCTTGGTGAGGTACTTTTGGGGTCTTTCCAGTTGCTGCAGGTGTCTGGTAAGGTACATCCCAAAAGGGGCATTGTACTCAATTATGGGCCTGATGAGGGATGAGTAAAGAGGCACGATGACCTCCCCTGATCTAGATGTGAATCCCTTCATGATTAGGTGGGCTATATAAAATGTTTTTCTAACCACTTTGGCCACGTGGTTGTCAAATGAGAGACTGCTATCAACTTGGGTCCCCAGGTCCCTAATTACTTCTTCTGTACTTAATGTAGTACCACCTATGTGGTAATTTGTGGGCACTTTGTTTTTGCCAAAGGGGATGACTATACACTTTTTGGTGTTTAGCTTGAGACCATGGCTCTGGCACCAGTTGTCTGTTTCTATGAGGCCCTTTTGGAGGATGCTTATGTCGGCTGGAGAGTCGATTATGGCACCCAGTTTGCAGTCATCTGCGAACTTGGTCAGCCACAGTCCTTCCGTGTTGGCCTGTACCTCCGAGAAATATATACCGAACAAGAGAGGTCCCAGGACTGATCCTTGTGGGATGCCACTTGTAACTGGTTTGGAGTCTGACATGGCTCCAGCAATTCTAACCATGTGAGTTCTGTCCGTGAGCCAGTTTGCAACCCATCTAGTGACATAGGGGTTTATATTTAAGCTGGTGAGCTTATCTACAATGCCCGAGTGGGGTATTGTATCGAAGGCTTTTGCGAGGTCCAGGTAGGCTGTGTGGACCACCTTCTCCTCATCAATGGCCTTGGTGACTGTTTCAAAGAAATCAACCAGGTTTAAGAGGCAGGATCTGCCCTTAACAAAGCTGAACTGGGTAGGATCCAGTGTCTGTAGGTCCCCAATATCTTTATTTATGAGGTCCATGATGACCCTTTCCATAGCTTTGCAGACCAAGGTAGTCAGGCTTATGGGGCAATAGTTTCCAGGATCCGTTGAGGCACCACCTTTGTGGAGAGGGACCACTGTTGCTGTACGCCACTCTTTGGATACATATCCTGTAGTAAGGCTGAGATTGAACAGTAGTTTTATGTTTGGGTTTAGCTCTTCTTGGAGTTCATGTAGGACGCAGCCCGGGACACCGTCTGGTCCCATTGATGCTGTGTTTTTTGCTTTGGAGAGGGCGGCTCTTACCAGAGGATCTGAGATGTCAGGGGGGCAGCACTCTGCTGGGATAGATATTTGCCCTTTTGGTGGGGGAGGGGGATAAGTTTGCGCTGAACCTGTCAGCTAGGATGTTGGCAATGTCTGTGGGTTCGGTCTATTTTTTGTCATTTTGGACTAATTCTGAGCATATGTGGGAATTCCCACCCAGGTTCCTAACATAACTAAAGAAAGCCTTGTGATTATCCTTAGTGTCCTGTGCAATTTGTCTCTCGAAGCTGGCCTTAGCTGATTTTATGAGTGCCCGTAGTTTTTTGCTAATACTGATCAGAGATGCCTTCCCTTTTTGGGATTTTGCTCTATCATTTAGTAGCTTCCTCCTTCTATTGTATAGTTTGTTTATGGCTGGGGTCCACCAGACAGGACGTCTGCCTTTGGAGGATTAGGTCTTGGTTTTATTTGGGATTGCATGATCCATACATTCCTGAAGGTGTTCATAGAATGCATTTATAAAGGATTCTGCGGTCTGGGCAGATTTTCCACAGGCCCGGGGGCTTTGAAGGATTCCACCTCGGTTTTGAGGAGTGCGAAATTTGCTTTCGAGAAGTTTTTCACTGTGGTTTTCTGGGCAGGAGGTGGGGTCGGGATGTGAATATCCAGTGAGATTAGTTTATGGTCTGATCTTAACAGTGAGGGATACACTTCTGGTCTGGAGCATATAGTCCCCATGTTGGTGATGATCAGGTCCAGTATGTTTTCCCCTCTTGTGGGAGTGGTAACAAGTTGTTCCATAGCATTTGAGTTTATAAATTCTAGGAACCTTTGGGCTAGGGTGTTGGAGCTAGAGTAATGCTCCCAGTCTATGTTTGGGTAGTTGAAGTCACCCAATATAATGGTGTTTGGAGAGACCTTCATATTTTCCAGTGTTCTTAGGAAGGCCGAGTGGGGTTCCTGGGTTTGGGAGGGTGGTCTGTAGCAGGCTATAAACTGGAAGGCAGTTTCACCCACTGTTAGTTGCAAATGGATAGTCTCTGATGCTTCATGCTGTCCCACCAACCTGGTGGTGTGGGTATCTTTGACGAATATTGATACTCCCCCTCCTTTTGTGGTTCGGTCCAAGTTTTGGGGCCAAAAAGCATGGTATGAGGTATAACCTGGTAGTGCTGGGGTGCTCTCGGGAGCCTTGAACCAGGTTTCTGTTACTGCACAGTTATCGATGTTCTCCATGCTAAGGAGAGTTTCGAGTGTGTGCATCTTGAGGTTTAGACTTCTGGCGTTGAGTAGCATTACTCTTAGTTTCTTATCCCTTGTGATACCTATGGAGGTGGGTTTGCCTTTTGAGCCTTGCCTAAAAAAGGCACTATGGGGGTAGCAAGAGCCTTTGCCAATATCCAAAAGCCCAGGGGTGACAGGTGCAAGCCATCCCTAGCGAAGCATCGTGGCTTGTTGAGCATGTCATCCCAGGCTGACAGGCATTGGATCCCCTTTGAATGACACCAATACTTAAGCCAATTGTTGAAATTGATCATCTTTTCTTCATATTGTGGCATCATTCTTGGTGAGGGTAAGATGCTACTCAAGGTCAGGGTCATACCGGCCTGGGCCACATGTTCAGAGAGCTCCTCTATGTCTCTTTTCATGTAGTCCAGGGAGGTACGTCTCAGGTCATTCACACCAGCATGGACAATGACTGAGTCATATTTGTACTTGCCTTGGAGTGACCTGAGTGCTTGTGTTATGTGGCGGATCCTAGTGCCCGACAGGCAGCTCACCGTGACCTTCTCCTTGTTCAGCCTGGTGAGCGGGACATCAGTGTGCCTGACGATAGAGTCACCTATTACAAGTGTATCAGGTGTGTTGTTTAGCCTTAAGGGCTGTGACTGTTCGGCACTCTGGCTTTGTGAGCTATGTGTTGCACGTGTTTTGTTTTGGGGTAGCAGTTGCTTGGGTGCCTGCTTTGGAGGTCTCTGCTGCTTAGGCAGATTTTTATTTAGAGCCTCCGAGTATGTTTTGTGTGTTTATGTGTTTGGTTTGCTGTCGTGGTAGGTTTATGTGAGACTGGAATTGTAGTGAGTGTGGTTTCCTTCTCCTCCTGACTGGTTATGCCATTACTGAGTTGAGAGAGCTTAGCCTCCAGTTTGGCTATATGGATGCATCTCTCACATGTGTTGGAATTTGTTGGGAGGAGGAGAGGGTTGTCTGTGTACATGAGGCAGTTGTAACATTGCTTCAAGATTCCCAGATTCACCAGCTGGACTGGAGAGGAGATTGACAACTGACCTTTGGACATGCTAGAATAGTATTGGGAATTCCTTTATAATTGAAAAAAAGGCCAATGGGGAACAAGGTACTCAAGGGGAGTTTGTGAGGGTGTAGTGCTTTTAATTTTTTAGTGCTGACTTATATAATTGCTTTAGTGAGCAAGTGCCAGGTAACTTAAATGCAATGTGTTACAGGTAACTTAAATGCAAAAATGACAAACAGTAACTTTCTTTTAAGTGAAACAAGGAAATAAGTACAGTAAGCAATGCAGATATCACTAGGGATCCACAGAAGCACTGAAAAGCCACGTTTTAGGTGGTATTAGCGTTTCAGGGAAATAACAAGCAAACAAACAATAAGCATAGAAACAAAGCTAGATTCAGCAGGCCTGCATCTAGTCTATGCTACAGCAAACAAGGTGTACCAATTTCAGTAAGAAACAGTTGAAATATGCAGGCACTATAAGCCTTTAACCAGAAATTCCCAGCTCAGAAGGGCAGATTCCAGCCTCTCCTCCCACAAGAGTGCAGACCACGAACCTTCTTAATGTAAAATAACTGGCCTGAAGCCCAAGTGCTTAAACCAGAACTAATACACTTTTAGAATAACAGACACTGAGCCCTCAATCAGCAGTTCCCAACTTAGAAGGATGTAAGCTACCTGTCCTGCCACCACAGTGCAGGCCACAAACCTTCCTAATGTAAAACAACTGGTCTGAAGCCCAAGTGCTTAAACTAAAAGGCTTAGAATGAGTTACACCAAGCAGTAATAAATACAACTGAGTACTTTTAAGATGACGCAAAAGCAAAATAAAGTAGGAAGAAACACAAATACAGTAAAAGCAGAATTTTTTTTTTTTTTTTTTTTTTCAGAAAAGTAGCAAAAACAGTAGTAAAAACAATTCACATGCAGTGCAAGCTGGCACACTTGAGTATGTAGCAATATTAGTCCACACACAGTTTGAAAAAATGTAATTAAATTAAAAAGGACTAAAAGCAAGTGCAGAAAGGGTTTATATACTGTGCTAGATTATTGTTTGTGGTTCATATCACAAACTGACTCTTTTATACTCAGCGGAATCCACAAAGATACATTTTCTACTTTTCTCATGCTTTATTTGTATCACTGCACTGATTGCCTCTATTAAACATTACAGTTTGTTAGAAAGTAACAGCATTTTCTACTTCATTCAGGCATAATGTGTATCACTTCACTGAGTCTACAGTTTGTTCTGGTATAACTTAAGCCGAATACTTCAAACAGTGTTTGATGCATGCATATAAGCTAATAAACTTGCATTCTCCCTGTCCAAGCACTGACTGTGTATGCAAAGTCTGAATTATTATTTTGTATAGTCTGTGCCCTGCTTAATCCTACCCTTCTGTAAAGCATTGATGAGTTCTGAAATTTTCTGTTTCTTATGCTTTTCTGCTTTGGGCTTACCTGCCAAATCACCTCCTTATATTTATATTTGTATTAGTGTGCTTAGACCCACTACCTTCACTCCTCAAAGTACATATACTTCTATTTAATTTTGCTGCACACCCCAGAAACACCCACCTATTAGTGTTGTCCAATCCTCTGTGTGGAACAGTTGCAATGTATCCCTGACATCTGTTTGTTTTATACAGTATTTTTATAAACTCCTTCAAAACACTATATAGGTGTTTTGCTCCCAATTATCCTGTCTTGTTCTGCACGTTGTGCATCTTACTAATCATTCACTATTATGCTCAGCCTGCTCAGCCACCTTCCAGGTAAATGTACAAATATGTAGGCTACCTTAGTTGCTGAAGCCACTTCATTTGTGCAGACAAACAAGTGATCTGTGGTCCACCATCTTATCCATCCTCCTCGTTATTTGGTAAGATGGGCATTAATCCATACATCACTCGATGGGTTGCCAACTGGCTTACTGACAGAACCCACACTGTAAAAGTAGCTGACTCCAAATCCAGCTCCAGACAAATGACAAGTGGAGTACCTCAGTGTTCAGCCCTGGGACCGGTCTTGTTTGGCATCTACTTCTCTGAAGTACAGGCCAACACTAAGGGACTCTAGCTAACAAAGTTCACATATGACTGCAAACTGGGAGCCATTATTGAATCCATAAATGATGTGGATATTCTACAAAAGGGTCTTACAGAAACAAATGCTTGGTGCTCAAGCTCAATACCAAGAAATGTATAGTTATCCCCTTTGGGAAAAAAAACATGTACCCGTGAATTACCACATAGGTGGCAGTACACTAAACACTGAACGTGTGATAAAAGACTTAGGGACACAGGTGGACAGTGGTCTCACCTTCGATAACCACATCGCCACAACAGTCAGAAAATCATTCTATGTGGCACACCTCATCACTAAGAGCTTTTCATCCAGAAAAAAGGAGGTCATTGTCCCACTGTACTCATCCCTCATTAGACCCATTATAGAATACAATGCCCCATTTGGTATGTACTTCTCAGGTCATCTGCAACAACTGGAAAGGCCGCAGAAATACCTCACTAAAAGAATCACAAGCCTAAAGCAGATGCCCTTTGCTGACCGTCTAAAAAAACTCCACCTGTACTCTGTCACATATCATCTACTCAGAGGCGATCTCTGCTTAACATACAAGGCCATGTCAAAAGTAGAGCTGTTGGACATGCTGCACTTAAACAAATCCCAATCCCTCAGAGACACACGCTCCAGGAATCTAAACCTTGTCATCACAGTGAACAAAACATGCTGGAGGGATAGGTTCCTGACCCAGAGACTCCCCAGACTCTGGAATAGAGTGCCCATACATGTCAAGCTGGGCACCTCTTTGGCCCTCTTCAAAAGGAACCTTGATGATTGGATGGGAGATAGGAAATTCATCCCGGGGATCACGTCAGTCACCCTGCTAGACAGGGGTCCAGGGAAGTAAATACTGTGGGAAGAAATAGCCAGGGAATTGCTATGGCTAGGCTTGTATAGACCCTAGGGCTGATAACCTAGTACCAACCTATGAACCTATGAACCTATAAGATTAAACTGTCATCTATCCTCCTGAACTCACACAAAGATTGTGGTGATAGTACATGACAGCCACAGAGGTATCTACATGGTGAAAGTGCTTTTTCAGAAATGCATCTTATGTCTTAATAGCTCTCCCCATCCTCAATGTATTTGAAAACTTTGCATTATTTTGGGTAGTTTCTCAGGTCTTGCATTTATTATGTTCTTCTCATGTACTGATCAAGCAGTTAGTTACCCATATAATTAGGGCAGCATTTACTGAATACAGCTGTCAATGTTTGTAGCATGTGTACTGAACATTCATCTGCGTGTTTGTGTATTTGTGTGTGTATATGTGTGTTTGTGTGTATGTATATGTGTTCGTGTGTGTGTGTGTGTGTGTGTGTGTGTGTGTGTGTGTGTGTGTGTGTGTGTGTGTGTGTGTTCATGTGTGTTGTGTGTGTGTTCGCACGCGTGTGTGTGTGTGTTTGTGTGTGTGTGTGTGTATGTATGTGTGTTCGTGTGTGTGTGTGTGTGTGTGTGTGTGTGTGTGTGTGTGTGTGTGTGTTCAGGACACACACTGACTCCAAAAAACTTGAAAAGGATAAAGCAGGCATAAGTAACTGAATAAATATTCTGATTGTTCCACTGTTGAATGGGTAAACACTTTTAAATATCTGAAATTGCTGTTGTACCATACATTATCATTTCAGCCAAATAAACAGACATGCTGGAAGACAAATCTTGCAACAGTAAAATAGAAAATCTATGTGTTTCTGTATCATGATGCAAGCATGGCCAAAGCTATCACAATATAGAAACACAGATTATTATTTATTGTTGACACCAGAACAGACTCACTTACACCTTTGCAAATGAGATCTGGGAACAAACCAATTTATCCAGGGACATCTTCAGGGCAGGGTCAGGGAGTATGATATCAGGGGAAAAAGGTTAGGGGAATGGTGTAGCTTTTACCATTATGGGGAGGGCAGGAAGTAGTGCTGAGGTGCAGGAAGGGCAAGTAACAATCTGGGTCTTGAAAGAGATTGAGGAATTCTAATAATGCTGTTTTCATTGTCATACGGTGATTCTTTTGTTTTTGTCAAAAACTTGAACTGAATACTTGAAGTAGACTGCACACAAAGACAAGGCAGACAAACAGTAAAACAAATAAAATCCTAGTAACTGTATAGTTACTTACATAATGTGCTATTTTGCTGATTTGTGGGCAAGATAACTAAATAATACATAAACAGAGCCTACAGGAAAATCACTTGTGATTTCTTGTTTGTGTTCTGAAGGGCATACTACAAGGGGTAACCTGATGAGATGGTTATTTCAGCTTGGATTGCCACCCTTTCAAATGCCCAAAGTGGGACGATGTTTATGGAGAATTGAGATTTTGCAGGACCGATCAGTTGGTAAACAAAATTAAAAAAACTTGGAATTTATGAACCGTGAATACCTTTTAATTGGCTGCAAGCTCCTTGAAGTAGCAGTGTATCTCACGTATGCATGGTGGGGCTTGGCGCCTTTAGCGAAGGAAGCGTGTCTGCACTGATAGTTAATAGTTGGCAGGTGTCCGGGAGAAGTGCTCGCACCATACTTGTCTAGATTTTGTCTCATGATTTTGGCATTTTCTACATAAAATTTTGTTTTTCTGACAAAAAGTCGTGTTGGGGCAGAATGTGTTATTCTATCAACTTTCTAAGTTGAAGAGCAACAGAGGCCCTTGTCTACCCATTGTTTATGGCTTTGTCCTGTCTGTTTTTTTTTTCTCTACAAGGTTGAGAGATATGGCTCTTGCATGTACTTTTACTGCTATTTGCAGTAAGCAGACCCATGTTACTGAAGACTGAAGTTCGAAATTGATGACGGACAGTTGAGTTTCCGACTTCATTCTTTTCGGGGAAGTCGTGCTGGGGTAAAACACGTTATTCTCTCAACTTTATGAGTTGAAGAGTAATATTTGAAGATTGTCCCTGTTTTTAGGGCCTTTGTCTTCCCATTGTTTACAACTTTGTCCAGACTTTTTTCTTCAGATTTTTGGTCCGGTTTTCATAAATTGTGGATTTCTAGCAAATCAGTAGCAAATCATTAAAGACTGAAGTTAATACATAATGGAAAACAGTTTGTCCAGATTATTTGCTCTAAGACGTTGAGAGGTATGTTTTTGCCTCATGTTTTGGCCCGTTATCATAAAATTGTGGTTTCTGAGAAAGTATTGGAAAGCCATTGAAGGTTGAAGTCAGAACATAGTGATGGGCATTTGAGTTTCAGACTTCGTGTTCATCAGAAGATTCATGCTAGTGCTGGACCTGCTATGCTAACAACTTTCTGTTTGTCCCAACATGATTTATGGCTTTGTCCAGATTTTTTGCACTAACAGGCTGAGAGGTATGCTTGCACACACTCTTATTGCTATTTGCGTAAGCAGACCTTGCTACTGCCCAAATGTTGCAGAATGGCCAGATTTTTATCTCATACTTTAGGTCTGCTCTTCGTCAAACTTTGGAGGGCTCCAGATTTTTTAGTCCCAGATCTGACAGGGAGCTTAATGTGATGTTTAGGGGTTGGCATGGGGGTAATGTGTTTGCTTCAAAGACAAAAGGTAAAGGGTTTGATTCCCATCTTTGATTGGGGGTCATGGGGGGGGGTCACAGAACCTGTTATGTATGAAGGGGCTGAATTAGTAAGAATAATACTTTTTAAATTGTCCATACAGGGTAGTTAACCTAAAATGAACCAATGAAAGGGATGGAGTAGTTCAGTTTTCCACTTACTTTCTCTAAGTGCTTTCTTGGGAACATGGTAGGAATAGCATTTTGCTGTAATTTACATTATGCCATATCAGCAAGAAATGACAGGAAGGCTGTTGGATAAAATGCATGGTGTATAACTGTCAGAAATAGCACCTATCACTGCAGCCATTTTTCCTCCGTAACTTTGTTCTGTGAAATGTTGCAATCTCTAACAGATGTGTGCAGTCTTTTTGTAGAATGCCATTGTGGTATGTTTTTATTACTGTACATAGACATTTCATTAAATACCATGCATACATAAGAAAGAAGCAATTTCCTAGATGAAAAAGTTGCATAACAATAATATTTTTTATTAAATTCATTTTAAAGCCCAAACGGACTGAGTTACCATAAGAAAGCAATGGCTGCAGGCATAAGTAAACTGCAGTTTTGTATTATGAGAAACAGAAGGTTGGAACTCGAGTGAAAACCAAAGATGAGTTAAAACTTGAAAAGACTTCCTGTATGGTTCACAAATGCAAAACGTTAACTAGGTGTCTAGCTTTACATTTATATTTGGATGTTATCTGTATGCAGTGCTGTGTAAGTACCCTTCTCTGAAAAGTAATTGCAGTACATCTATATTTTTAACTGTCAACATGGATTAAACGGTCTGATAATTTTGTGACTGAAGATATGTTATTTTGAGAGGCACATTAAATATTTGTTGTGATCAACTGAAACTGACTTTCTTTGTAATATTTTACTCAACTTTGGAGGTACAGAATTTTTGTCAGGAAGACCGTCTCCAAAATGAGGAACACTGCCTCTCATAATGTGAAATAAATGGGCAAAATGGGGAACACTTACTAAAGGCTTACTAACAACTATAACTAAGAAGCATAGGATGGCTAAATGTGATGTTTTACTTACAGAACAGACCTTTAATGAAATAATATGATTCTGTTCTAGTTACCATTGATATCAGTTAAACTGCTAACACTGAATGGGTGATGTGGACCTTCCAGGAACATGAACTTTTAAGACCCCAAATGAGGAAAGTTCCTCGGAAGGAGGTCCACTTGGGAGGTATGGTTATTGGTAGATTATACTCTACTCTTTTGTTTTTAAGCATCTTAAGTTACATTGCTGTTATAGATGTGGCTGTTGTAGAACAAAGCAGCACATGGGATAAGCTGCCAAGGCTGCACTGTATAACAAATAAATATGTAGTTTTGTTTAAACTTTTAATTATGTAAGAGTGATTTCATGGGGATATTCTTGTGGTGCTTTCATACAGAAATGCTCCCAAGACTCTTTTTTATGAAATAAGTTAACTTGGCCTATATAGGGCTGTATTTGGTTTTGTATGGAAATTACGAAGTAACTTAGTTATTGTGATACTTAAGTTGCCCCTCAGTACAGTGTTTAGTCATAAACTCAAGTTGATAGCACACTTTATGTTCTGTGCTTTAATATGGAATTTAAATGCATAGGCTCAGTTGTTGCTGCTTGTGTCATAAGACCATTTTTTGTTGCAGAATGTTCCTTCATTGGCTGATAAAGAATTTGCTGAGGGATACGGCAGTGCCAGGTTATTGAGGATAGGGGATGGGGGGCATTGCATTGGCTGTGCAGTTGATGAACAGGGTAGGCCCTTGGTACCATCTAATGTTGTAATTAAGAAGTTCTGGTTTATGGATGTGCAGAGGATTTACAGTTTTCTTTTCTTTTGCAGATGTGGAAGTGCAGAGTTTACATCAGTCTGTAGCCTGAAGGAAGTGGACTTGGAAGGGGATGGATGCTGCTGTGGTGGATGTTCCAACCAGTGGAGTGGCGTGGAAAGAGGTTGTAGGTAATCCTACTTTATTAGGTACTCATTTTTGTATGTCAAAATTGGTGGGGTTTGGGAGTAGTGTGGGGGCAGGTGAGGATTAGGTAAGTCAGGAGCAGGGTGAAGCAGGTTTGAGGTTTGTTTATGGGGAGTTTGGGGCTGTCCACATTTGGGGTGGAATCACAACAGCATGAGGTTGGTTCAGACTTTGTGGGCATTGTAGTTGAGTTTAAGTTTTGTAAGGCTATGTTAATGTGTTGCTCAGTGGCCTGTGCTACTTTGAGAGTTTAGCACTGCTCCCCATTGGATGCGGCAGCAACAGGTGGGCAGTCACAAGGAGGAATGTTATCTGGGTGACTTTTGAAGAGCAGGTGAAGAGTTGTACAGAGCATTGCAAGGTATGCATGTGTTTTGGGGATGTGTGAAGAAATAGTTTCTGTTGGCTAGGCAGAAGTTTGAAGGCAGAGCAAGGCATTGTTTTTTTTATGAATAGTTTAATGGTATGGCATTTTGTCAGGCAGAGAATGGTTTTGGCTTGCTGGCCGGCAGGATGGAAGGATGCCTGATGGAGGGATGTTACTGTTTGGAGTTAGTTTCAGTTTGGCTGGGTTGAATGGTCTAGCAGGAGAAGTTGTGGGGAAAGGGTAACTTTCATTTGGACAACAGGGCAGTCATACAAGCCTCTGGTGTTGCCAGGTAAGGTGTGTCAGGTTGGCTAGACATGATTAGATGTGTGATACAGGAATCCTAGGCAGCTTTTAATAGGAAGGTGTATGGTAGGGCATTGCAAGATTTTATTAAATGGTGTGCTGCAGCTGCTTGAGGAGGAAGGAACTTGGTGGGAAGGATTGTTGTTGAAATATTGGTTCAGGCTTGGAAACAAAGTAAGGCTTTTCAGTTGATCAAGGCTAATCTAGCTGCGATTTGTATAGTTGCATGGGTGGCAGGGTTGCATGACTGTGGACATATGTTGAAGGACTGGGATAGGGTTGATAGTGTGAAGACTGCCAGACGATGACCACTGGCAAGACAGTCTTGGAGGTTTTGCTGCGGGATTCATGTTGGTAAATGATTCATTGGACTATACTTGGGGTAACGTTCACTTTATGGTTACATTATGAACCTCTTAGGGTGTCTGAGTTATTTTGGTTGCTAGTTTGGCGGGTTTTCAATTTTCTTCCTCCATGTGTATTTACTTGGGTAGATTTATAATGGATCAGATTGCAATGGCAGGCAGCCAGTATTGGGAAAGGACAGGAGTGACTGGTGGTTTCTTGGGGACTGGGCTTAGAGGTTGCTGTGGTCCTCATGTTTGTAGTCTTCTGTATTACAAAGAAAAGAGAACTCTCCCATGGCCCCCCACCAGCTTCTCTGGGATCATTTGCATCACCGCACAGTACGCCACGAGGCACCCATTTCTGCTGCTCCAGATACGGGAATCTGTACCCGACTCCCTTTTGTTTGGCTGAGGGTGATGGAGGCTATTGCCTGTCCTTTGGAATGGTGCTTGCCTATCTCTCAGGACCGACTGACCCATGCTGTTCACATGGAATCCTTCTCCACTTCGGCCTTCAAATCTCTCATTTGAATATTTGCTACTACCACCAAGATCTGCACCCATGGCTACTCCCCCCGGGCCCTCACCCTGGGCTTCAGTGCCACCATGGTGGCCCTACTACTTATTGCAGCATAGCCCCCTTGACTCCCAGTGCTGGCAACGGCCAGGTATGGGCCCGATGCTCCAGCACCATCCATTTTCAGGGCTAGTTAATTTGGCAGGTAAGTTATTACACACTCCTTAGTGGATTCCAACTTTCATGGCCACCGTTTTGCTGTTTATATGTAGAGGTTGCTGTGGTCCTCATGTTGGGAGTCTTCCAGATTTTGTTTTGTTCTATAAGAGGCAATGTGATGATGTGTAATCTGTTTGGGTATATGATGAGGAGAGCTTTTCAGTGTTTGGTGTTCTGGGAGAGAGTTTTTCTGTTTATTCTTTGTGCATTGGAAGGGTATCAGCTTTAGTGAGGGAAGGCATACTGATTGAAGTCATTAAGTTGGTGGGTTGTTGGTCATCAAGTGCTTTCTTGTCCAGTAGCAGATAATTGGATACAGTGACTGGTTTACTATTAAATTAATTTCCTAAGAAAGAAAATCTCAGTTAGGTCCTGCTTATATCCACTGGGTGGCAGCAGGGGATTGCAGTTAGACCAGATGGCCCATAATTGAGTTTGCACTGTTTCGGATGGCATTGAGCTGTTTAGCATCCTGGTAGTACATTTGGCAGGTAACAATCTGGGCATAAAAAGTGAGGATATGTTCATTTTAAAGAGGTTATACTAAGGTATGTGTATTATGTGGTCTCAGGTAGCACTATGGTTATTTTGGCTTTGGATAGGGCTCAACAGTTTGTTAATGTTAGGCTAGTTAAGCAACTAGCTGCTTTGAGTAGTTGTATGACACGGCCACGGCATGGGGATGTTGATGTCAGGGATCCATTTTGGTTTTGAGAAGATGGAGCTCACTTGAATGATTTTGTTTTGACCTTTTTAGTGTACCTGTACATTTGTTTGGAGGCTTTGCTGAAGGTTTTGGAGTGAATGAGGGGAACATCCTGTGTCAGGCTGGTTGACAGAGAAGAGGAGCAGGCATGTCCTTCTTCTGTTCTCCCTCTGGTGTTGGATGTTTAATTCAATGAGTTGGGGAATGAAAGTGAGTGATGGGATGCTGCTTGTTAAGTAAATAAGCAAGTGGAGGTGGAGACGCTGCTTATTTGGTTAGGGTGAGCGAGGTTACGCTGCCCTAGTTAATGGTTCATATGGATGTTAATGCTGTGGTCAAGTAAAGTAAGCGAGCGGAAGTGAGGATGCTGGTTCATAAGCAAATAAGAGAGTGGAAGTGAGGTCAGTGCTTATTTGCTCAGGGTAAGCAAGGTTACATTGCCCTTTTTAATGGTTCATATGGATCTTCATGCTGTGATCAATAAATCATGCTGTGATCAATAAATTAAAGTATTATGTTTATGAAAGTTTAATAAAGGACATCAAATGTCATTCGATGTGGTGTATTTATTGAAGGGGACTGGGACAAATGAGGTTTGGGAACAAACCAATTTGTCCAGGGACATCTTCTGGGAAGGGTCAGGTAGTATTAGTAATAAAAGTTAAGATGTCAGGGAAAAAAGGTTAGGGAGGTGGGGATGGAAGGGTTAAATTGTGAAAGTAGGAGGTTTGGGAGGAAATGAGCTAAGTGCAAGGATGTGCTAAACTGGTTTTGTGTGAGTGTAACTGGGTGAAGGATCAGATTTTGGTGTGAACTTGCTACCCACCGTCCCTCCCTTTCTTAGGAACATTGAGGTTTTGTGTGGTTATTTTTATAGGTTTGGTGTTTAGGCAGAGAAGAGGGGCAGGCTTGTCCAACTTCTATTCCCCTTCTGGTGTTGGATGTTTAATTCAATGAGTTGGGGAATAAAAGTGAGCAATGGGAAGCTGCTTGGTAAGTAAAGTAAGCGAGCGGAGGTGCAGACTTTGCTTCATAAGTAAATAAGCGAGTGGAGGTGGAGATGCTGCTTATTTGGTTAGGGTCAGCAAGGTTACGCTGCCCTAGTTAATGGTTCATATGGATGTTCATGCTGTGATCAATAAATCATGCTGTGATCAATAAATTAAAGTATTATGTTTATGGAAGTTTAATAAAGGTCGTCAAATATCATTTGGTGTGGTGTATTTATTGAAATGGGTGAGACAAAGGCTGTGATGACTTCACACATGTAGTGACTTCTGATAGCAAACCTATATGGTAAAGTTCAAACCACGACTAGCAGGTCTAAATAAATATTGCTGCACTTATACATAGATTGAGCTGGAAATGTATTTTTGGAAGTCTGAAACAATTTATATGAAATCTTGTAAATATTAGGCAGACAGTTGCAACTGCCACTGCATATGTATTAGTTATTG